>NC_142762.1:25011465-25162184 GCF_054948205.1 Urtica dioica subsp. dioica
TGAAGTTAAAATCATATATAACAAAAAATCCCCCAAATTGAATAATAAAATAAAACAAAAAGTAAAAGAAATGTATAAGTGGTACCAGATGGTATTCATTTATACCAAAAATTTCAAAAGTATATTGAACATGACAACAAACGAAAATTATTATATATTTTATTAATAAATTAAACATATATATATTATTAAGAACTATGATTTGTTAAATGAATAACAGTATACAAAATACTTCAGTTATAAATCATATACTTACGAAGTTTACAAAAAAAGAATGTTACACATATAAGTGATGCACATTGTAAAAAAAAATGATGACTACATATACACTATTTTCAATTTCGATTGTACGTATATAATGTACGCAGAAAACGATCTATATAAATATTACTAAGTTATATACCATATACATATATATATATATATATATATATATATATAATATGACAAGCAATAGGCCCCGACGTTGTCCGGGAGGTTTGATAAATTTTAATTTAGATAATAATGTGAACAGTTTGCAATTGTTGGTTCTCACTTGTCATAGTAAAAGTTAGCAATTTTTGTACCACTTTTTAATATATATTTAAACCATTTTAATTAAATAATAACTTAGATATAAAAAAAAATTAGAAATAGTAAGTTGTAATTATGAACACAATTGTTTTTAGCAATACAAAATTATGATTAACCAAAACTTTGAATTATAAAACTATTAATCGACTAATAATTTTTATCGTGTTAAAGTTAGTTTAGGAAATTTTCATTTTTAGAGTCGTTTATAGAATTTTCGCTTTTTTGAGTTGTTTTTGGATTTTCGTTTTTTAAAGTTGTTTTTAGAATTTTGTTATGCGGTTACTTATGTAATTTTAAAACTTAAATAGGTATTTTTGGAAATTTTTTTAAAAAAAATGAGAGTTATCGTAGCATGAATAGTAAAAAGTGGGTTTTGCTTTATATATATATATATATATATATATATATATATATAATAATAATAATAATAATATGTTTTCTAATTATGAGTACATGTAAATATTTATACTTTTTTTTTGGTAGAGCACTGATATGACTTACAACGAGAGAGAGAAAGAGAATGAGAGAGAGAGAGTTATAACAGCACTAAAATGAGAGAGAGAAAAGTAATAAATAGACATTAAAGTAACAAAAGCAACAGTGTGTAAAAAATAATAAATAAAAATAATTTATCACGTAAATTACTTTACGTCTTATTATAAACAATATAGCATATTATAGTACTATCACTTCACATACAGTACTATTACAGAAGCAAAGTTGAAGAGAGAGGGGGAGATTTTTTTTTGCTGCAAACGTGAGAATGAGAGAAAGAGTGTGGGAAAAAAAAGCAACGTGTCACCCATTTAAGCTGTCACATGTCACATCTAGGATGAAAATTGAAAATGCTCTGCTCTTTATTATCTATGTTTCTTTTTCATTTTTTAGAAGAAGACGAATCGATGGCGTTGGTTTTTAGAAGAAGACGAATCGATGGCGTGGGTATCGAATGAAGATGAAGAAGGTGTTGGAATCGATCTAGGGTTTAAGAAAATAATTAACGCTTCGGTAAGCGGCGGAATTTTAAAAATTTTCTTTTACAAGTAAAACCAGTTTTTACTAACCTAGACAAAAGAGCAAGTACATATAATTAAAACTAATATGAGCTAAGAAGTTTACTAATCTTTCTTGAAGCTTGATCTTTGAGAAGCTCTCTCGTCTCCCCTCGCAGCACGTCTCTCTTTCTTTCCTCGGCACCTCGAGCAACCACGAAAGTTTCTATCACTAAATCACTCGAAAAGAAGGAATCAGTGAGTGGGCACTTTTAAACGCTACAACTTAAGAACGAGTCTCGAAGTCGCAGAGCTAAACACTAGGTCGAGTGAGGACCTAGGTGCCAAGACAAGAAAAAATCGAAAATAAACTAGAGAGAGAGAGAGAGGATTTTCGGCAACAATGTCTAGAGAGAGAGTCTCTCAATCTCTAACTTGTGTGGGATGAGAAAACAATGAGAATGAGAGCCCTATTTATAGGAGAAGGGTTGGCCTTAGAAAAAGAAGTTTCCTCTTTTTTCCAAGCATTCATGAGCAATCCCTTATTGCCCTTTTCTCCTATATGCGCCCAAGTCTCAATTCCTTTAAGGGATTTGTTTCCTAATTTGTTTCCTCTCTTTGGCCGAATTCCCTTAAGCATCATTATGCAAATTTGTTTCCTCTTTTTCATTTGGCAAGTATCTTGATACATTTATGCACAAAATATTCTCTCTTTCTCTTTGGTATTTGGGCGCCCAACACTTCTAGAAAGGCTTCTAGAATTTTCTTCACTTGTTCATGACAACATAAGAAAAGGCCCATTAAGAATTTTCAATAAAATTCTTATGAAATGAAATTAATTCACAAGGCCCAATGATCAAGTCATGGCCGAGTGACATTAAGTCATCAAATGAACTTGTCAAAAATTTATTGACATTCATTTCATCCTTTGTCTCAAAAGACAAAAATACCCTTTTAACTATTTTCGTTCTTGTTTTGACTTAGCTTCCAGTTTAACTATTCCTATCGATGTGATTCGTGACAGTGACCTCATGGACCCAAATGAACAAAGCTTGAGCTAAACACTTGGACTCAAAAGTTCACAAACCTTTTCCAAGTTTAGCTTAATGCCAACTGACTCCACTAAAGAGCTGACACTGAAAATCTCTCGGTTCAAATGAATTTATTTTCTACTCAAGAATTCGACCTAATTATGATGAGCGGATCCACTGAATATTATCTATGTTTACCCTTCATGAATGTCATCAGCTAGTCGGGATTTACTAAATTACCATTTTACCCTTCTAGCTGTTATTTCCTCAACTCCTTTGTCGCTTGTGAATAAGTTAGAAACAATGTATTGACGAGGAGCTAACAAGTCACATTGTTTCATCCAAAAGAGTCAGGACTCAATTTGGACACTGGCCAGTTCATTTATTCACACTCCAAGGAACAAAGCATGAGGTGACATACATTGCATTTCAGCAATCTTGTACATGAATTCCATATCTATGAGAACTTCACAAAGTTACTCATGACAGACTCACAACTTAGTACTTCACCAATAGACCTTGTTCGGAATCACATAGTGAGTCCGAACTTTGACTTTCTCAAATGAGAATACTAAGGTGTGAAATGGCATGTCTCATTTCAGGATTAAGGTAAGCATGATGCAATTCATACATAGTGACTTCGAGACATAAGAGGTTAAATGGTTTGTTCTTATCTTGTCTCTAGAAGTGCACTGGTCAATTCAGTACCTTCGGAAGATACCTAGAAGAACTATAGAGTCTCCAACTCTCAATGCCTCATAACCAGACATCATAGATTCTTCTAACAATCATACTGAGGTCAATAGTCCTTTGACCCTAAGATTGCGAATATATCGTTTTAAGCAAACTACGAAGAGTTTGTTCATGCAAATCTACATTTGTCTCTTCGTAAGTTGTTAAGTTTGTTTATGGACTAAAAGACTAAGGTTTTATCATAAAGCTTCAAACAAAGAAAGAATGAATGAACGTTTCAACTTTATTAATGAATAGATAGGCAATTACAAGCAAGAGTCTTCGTAAGACTATATGACATCAAATGTACATAAATAGACACTATTACTCTTCGTGTGGGCACCATTGACAACAAACTCCCACTTGACTCAAAGAAGATGTGAGTAGTCCTACATGCCTAATCCCTCACGATGTTAGTCGAAGACCTTGTTCGCTAGGGCCTTGGTGAATAGATCTGCCAGAGATCTACTTCACCTCCACGTCTCCGCGCTGCACGATCTCTCGAATCAAATGGTATTTCCTCTCAATATGCTTAGAGCGCTTATGGCTTCTAGGTTCCTTTGAGTTAGCGACAGCCCCACTATTATCACAATAAAGGGTCATGGGCTCGTCGACGTTTGGAACAACTTCCAAATACTTAAGGAATTTTCTAAGCCATACAGCCTCTTTGGATGCTTCACAAGCAGCCACATATTCTGCTTCCATTGTGGAGTCAGCAATGCAAGATTGCTTAATACTTCTCCACACAACAGCTCCACCATTAAGGATGAACACAGATCCCGAAGTGGATTTCCTGGAATCCTTATCCGCTTGAAAATCGGAGTCGGTATATCCCGTCATAGTCAGGTCAGTAACTGAGTATGTAAGCATCAAGTTCCTAGTTCTTCGAAGATACTTAAGAACATGCTTAACAGCAATCCAGTGCTCGGGTCTAGGGTTGGATTGGAAACGACTAACTACGCCAACGGCGAAACAGATGTCAGGTCTAGTGCAAAGCATAGCATATATGAGGCTTCCTACGGCATAGGCGTAAGGAATCTTCCTCATGTCTTCAATCTCTTGTGCAGTCTTGGGAGACTGGTCCTTAGAGAGTGAAACTCCATGCCTAAAGGGTGTTTGACCCCTCTTGCAGTCTTGCATCGAGAAGCGATCCATCACCTTATCAATATAAGATGCTTGAGAGAGCGACAGGGTCCGGTTTTTCCTATCTCGGAAGATTTGGATCCCCAGAATGTACGCGGCTTCTCCTAGATCCTTCATATCGAATTGCTTTGCTAGCCAGACCTTAACCTCAGATAACTTACCCACGTCATTACCAATGAGTAGTATATCATCGACATATAGTACCAGAAACACAACCTTGCCTTCGTGTATTAACTTGTAAACACAAGGCTCATCTATTGACTGTTCAAAACCGAAGCTTTTCACAGTTTCATCGAATCTGATATTCCATGACCTAGATGCTTGCTTTAATCCATAAATGGACTTAAGCAACTCACAAACCTTGGTCTCTTGACCTTCTTCCACGAAACCGTCTGGTTGAGCCATGTAAATGCGCTCGTCAAGATTGCCATTCAGAAAGGCTGTCTTGACATCCATTTGCCAGATCTCATAGTCGAGAGCTGCAGCTATGGATAGGAGTATGCGGATGGATTTAAGCATCGCGACTGGCGAGAAGGTTTCTTCATAGTCAATCCCTTCTTGTTAGGTATAACCCTTCGCCACAAGTCGTGCTTTGAACGTCTCGACGTTCCCATCAGGACCCCTTTTCTTCTTGTATATCCACTTACACCCTACGGGTTTAATCCCTTCAGGAAGGTCTACAAGTTTCCAGACATTGTTGACATACATCGAGTGCATTTCAACTTTCATGGCGTCAAGCCAAAGGTTTGATTCAGAACAAGCCATCGCTCGGCTATAGGAAACATGATCATCCATGTCAGAGACGGCTACAAGAGAGTCTCCATAAGACATGTACCTGTCAGGCTTTTGAGTAGCCCTCCCACTACGTCGAAGTACTACTTGACGAGATTCTGATGAGTTAGGTTGTGTTTCAGTTGGGGTAAGAACATTTCTTACAGATGAGGTAGAAGCTTCCTCACCCAACTTTTCTTCAAGCACAATTTTGCTTCTAGGTTTTGCATCCTTCATAAAGTCCTCCTCAAGGAAACGAGCATTCGTGCTAACGAAAGTCTTATCGTCCTCGGGACTATAGAAAATGAAACCTTTGGTTTCCTTTGGATATCCCACAAACAGGCACAATTCTGACCTACTAGCCAACTTGCTAGTCTTTTGCCTTAGCACATGTGCAGGGCAACCCCAAATTCGGATGTGGCCCAAACTTACTTTACGGCCAGTCCATCTTTCATAAGGAGTACCAGGAACCGTCTTGGACGGAACTTGGTTCAGAATATAAGCGGCTGTTTCGAGGGCATATCCCCAAAAGGAAAGAGGGAGTGATGAGTAACTCATCATTGATCTAACCATCTCCATAAGAGTTCGGTTTCTTCTCTCTGATACTCCGTTTTGTTGAGGTGTGCCAGGTGCGGTAAGCTGAGAAGCGATACCTTCTTCTTTAAGAAAGTCATCGAACTCTCCAGACATATACTCACCACCTCGATCAGATCGAAGGGTTTTGATCACTTTGCCAGTTTGCTTTTCCACTAAAGCCCTAAAGACCTTAAATACGTTAAAGGTCTCGGATTTGTGTTTGAGCAAGTAGACAAACCCATATCGTGAGTAATCATCGGTGAAGGTAACGAAGTATTCGTATCCTCCACGTGCCTGTTGGCTGAGCGGACCACATACATCAGAATGTACTAGTTCCAGCAACTCAGTGGCTCTTCGACCCATATCGGAGAAAGGTCGCTTAGTCATTTTTACTTCTATGCAGGATTCACAAGTAGGCAGTGAACCTATTGCAGAGGCTTGGAGTGGACCGTCCCTCACAAGTCTCTTAATCCTATCTAGACTGATATGACCAAGTCTCAAGTGCCAGAGGTATGTTGATTTTGTTAGATCGGAGGATTCAGAAAGTTTGATCCTCTTTGGCTCCCTAATTAGATCATTATCTATTTCGGTGTCTAAAAGAGAAGGTTGAGTGGGATAGATGTAAAAAAGTGCATTCTTCATACATGCATCAGTGACAAAAGAATTATCAGGAAACGAAATACGAATTCCATTCTTAATGAACTTTAAACAATAATCTTGCTCAAGAAGACGAGCAACGAATATTAAGTTCTTCCCAAAGGTAGGAACAAAATAAACATTATTCAAGTTTAAAGTGCGGTACAGCGTCACGGATCCCACAGCCTTCGCAGACACCAGGCTCCCATCACCCCATTTGAAATAGAACTCGCCTTCCTCTAATCTTTTGGTTTTCTTGAAACCATTCAAGGAACAACAAATATGGTTAGTAGCAGCGGAGTCAAGAATCCACGTTGATACATTATCAGCTACTAAGCATGCTTCGGTAACTAGTACAATACTATGTTCCTTTGCTTTGAGATAGGCGGGACAGTTCTTTTTATCGGCCTTGGAAGGTCTGTTCTTAGTTCCAGAGGCAGAGGCTTTTTGCTCAGTAGCATGTGCCTCTCCTTGATTCCTCTTTCTCTTAGTGAGACCTACAGCAGTGTGAAGTCCCTTCATAAGCTTGGTAACAGTGTACTCTAGCTTGTTTGTGAAGTAGTTCATCTTGGAGGTATCAAGAGATGCGGAGAGAGTTTCTAAGATCATATCTATGATATTCTTCCCATCAATCTCAGATCCTAGGATTTCCATTTTATTCAGAAAACTAATGATCAGTATCATGAAGTCTCCGACAGGAGTCCTAGCCTGCATATGACAGTTCATAAACTGTCGGACTGCTTGTAGCCTTGTTTGACGCCTTTGCCCTCCAAACATCTCAAGGAGATTGTAGAGCATGTCAGCGGCAGTCTCGATGTCACGATGTTGCTCTTTCAGCATATTGTTCATAGATGCCAAGATATAGCACCTCACAATCTCATCGGATCGAAGCCTGGGCGTTAAGGCGTCATTGTCCTCTTGAGTTGAATCATCATTCGTCAGAGGAGGACACGGGGTGGTGAGTACCCATTTGTGCTTGTTAACGGTAGGTATTGTGTCGAGGTTACGTTTCGAATCTACGTAGTTTTCGTTTTCGAGTTTGATCGAGGAAAGAAAGATAGAGAGATGGTTGAGAGACATATTGCCTATATAAGTTGAAACAAGTTTATGATTAGTCTTTGGTTTAGGATTTAAGTTTTATTAAGACTTTTACAAAATCCAAAGGTGTTATAAACCAAACGATAATTTACTCCCTCAAGAGAAGGCCGCAAAAAATCTCCTTTTATAAGTAAATGACACATCATTAATGCTAAGCCAAGATGTCAATACATCTATTTTGACTAGCCACCGTGTAAATTGGTTTGATCACTCACATCCTTTCGCAGGGCCTCGAGGGAGGATTACTAGGGATTGAGCCTAAGTGTGCAACCAACCACTTAGTCCAAAAGATCAACTTTGAAAAACAATCCCCCAAGGGGAGGCCTTGCCTTCATCGTCTCACTCTCGGACGTAGCTCATTGAGCAATGATCAGAGCAAAGCGCCCTTGAGTACTCTCATTTAAGAGAGGGCCACGAGGGTGACTCTTAGTCCGGCGACACTTGCACTTTTCATTAGTGTTGGGGATCGTGGGTTACAAACAACAAGTATAACCCTCCCACTTAGTTTTTGGAGTTGGTTCATCGACTCTTATAAGTTCGGAAACAGATTTCCTAGTTAGAGAGCAACAGAGCGGACAACTAGAAGAGAATCCTAGATCGACATGTTCAGAGCAGTATTAGTGCATAAAGGCACAAGGTACATACTCGATCTTTTCTTATTTTCTATTTCGGGAAAGTGCGTGAGGGAAGTGTGAACTTCAACTCACTCGAACACTTGAAAGTTTTGAGATTACACATCTTTTTATTTTTCGGCTTGTCTACAAGGAGACCTCCCACTCAAATTTTCAAGAGCATATAGATTTTGAACATATGTGATATAGATATAGTTTTGAAAACATTTTGAAAATTTATTTGATTTGGATGAGAAAATATTTTTCAAGTTTGAAAGTGAAAACGGTTTTTCAAAATTCAAACTAGTTTTGTAAAAAAAACAATTTCAATTAAACTTTCAAAAATCAAAACATTTTAATCTTACACATCATGTTTATAATCATATGAAAAACATTTTTGCTCAAGGAAATTTTCTCATTAGAGTTCTATAACTCATGGTAGTGGGGTTTGAAAATCCGGATTTCTAAAAAACTGGAGTTTCAGACAGCCGCGCACCTCGGAGTAAAATTGCCATATCTGGCGGCTCTGATGTCCATTTGAGCCGAAACCGGTGGCATTGGACAGAGGACAGACAGAGCTTTAATTTGATTCAAGAACTATTAAATTTCGATTTCTGAGCAGAGAGTTATGCCACTTTTAATGCGGGTTTACTCCAGCTCGAAGAAAAAGAAATAAATTAAAGCTTGGTCCTTTTTAGGTGCGAAAAAGAATCGAGTGTAACGGAATGTTTTAAGATGTTGTTTAAAGCTTTTATTTGTGTTTTATTAGCAGGTTAATAACATAGAATAAAAGAAATAACAACATGCATAAAACGATTCAAGTAAAAATAAGAAACTAGCAAGATATAAAAACTAGTCACAAAATTTTACTCGAAATTTCTCAAACCTTTAAAACACGTTTTTCAATATAAAAAATTAAAAAATTTTAGAACTGATTCTAATGTGTTTTAAAAACATCCCAAACTCATAGAAAATCAACATGCTTTTTAATTTAAAGACAAGAGCATTAAATTAAAAAAAATCTAAGATTACAATTCTAACTTGTCACAAAATTAGTAAACTTTCGAAAACGATTTTCAAGCTCATAATTTTAAAAACATGTACATGCTAATCTTTGACCATAGCTCTGATACCATTTGTTGGAATCGATCTAGGGTTTAAGAAAATAATTAACGCTTCGGTAAGCGGCGGAATTTTAAAAATTTTCTTTTACAAGTAAAACCAGTTTTTACTAACCTAGACAAAAGAGCAAGTACATGTAATTAAAACTAATATGAGCTAAGAAGTTTACTAACCTTTCTTGAAGCTTGATCTTTGAGAAGCTCTTAGAAAGTTGCAACGCTCGTCTCCCCTCGCAGCACGTCTCTCTTTCTTTCCTCGGCACCTCGAGCAACCACGAAAGTTTCTATCACTAAATCACTCGAAAAGAAGGAATCAGTGAGTGGGCACTTTTAAACGCTACGACTTAAGAACGAGTCTCGAAGTCGCAGAGCTAAACACTAGGTCGAGTGAGGACCTAGGTGCCAAGACAAGAAAAAATCGAAAATAAACTAGAGAGAGAGAGAGAGGATTTTCGGCCACAATGTCTAGAGAGAGAGTCTCTCAATCTCTAACTTGTGTGGGATGAGAAAACAATGAGAATGAGAGCCCTATTTATAGGAGAAGGGTTGGCCTTAGAAAAAGAAGTTTCCTCTTTTTTCCAAGCATTCATGAGCAATCCCTTATTGCCCTTTTCTCCTATATGCGCCCAAGTCTCAATTCCTTTAAGGGATTTGTTTCCTAATTTGTTTCCTCTCTTTGGCCGAATTCCCTTAAGCATCATTATGCAAATTTGTTTCCTCTTTTTCATTTGGCAAGTATCTTGATACATTTATGCACAAAATATTCTCTCTTTCTCTTTGGTATTTGGGCGCCCAACACTTCTAGAAAGGCTTCTAGAATTTTCTTCACTTGTTCATGACAACATAAGAAAAGGCCCATTAAGAATTTTCAATAAAATTCTTATGAAATGAAATTAATTCACAAGGCCCAATGATCAAGTCATGGCCGAGTGACATTAAGTCATCAAATGAACTTGTCAAAAATTTATTGACATTCATTTCATCCTTTGTCTCAAAAGACAAAAATACCCTTTTAACTATTTTCGTTCTTGTTTTGACTTAGCTTCCAGTTTAACTATTCCTATCGATGTGATTCGTGACAGTGACCTCATGGACCCAAATGAACAAAGCTTGAGCTAAACACTTGGACTCAAAAGTTCACAAACCTTTTCCAAGTTTAGCTTAATGCCAACTGACTCCACTAAAGAGCTGACACTGAAAATCTCTCGGTTCAAATGAATTTATTTTCTACTCAAGAATTCGACCTAATTATGATGAGCGGATCCACTGAATATTATCTATGTTTACCCTTCATGAATGTCATCAGCTAGTCGGGATTTACTAAATTACCATTTTACCCTTCTAGCTGTTATTTCCTCAACTCCTTTGTCGCTTGTGAATAAGTTAGAAACAATGTATTGACGAGGAGCTAACAAGTCACATTGTTTCATCCAAAAGAGTCAGGACTCAATTTGGACACTGGCCAGTTCATTTATTCACACTCCAAGGAACAAAGCATGAGGTGACATACATTGCATTTCAGCAATCTTGTACATGAATTCCATATCTATGAGAACTTCACAAAGTTACTCATGACAGACTCACAACTTAGTACTTCACCAATAGACCTTGTTCGGAATCACATAGTGAGTCCGAACTTTGACTTTCTCAAATGAGAATACTAAGGTGTGAAATGGCATGTCTCATTTCAGGATTAAGGTAAGCATGATGCAATTCATACATAGTGACTTCGAGACATAAGAGGTTAAATGGTTTGTTCTTATCTTGTCTCTAGAAGTGCACTGGTCAATTCAGTACCTTCGGAAGATACCTAGAAGAACTATAGAGTCTCCAACTCTCAATGCCTCATAACCAGACATCATAGATTCTTCTAACAATCATACTGAGGTCAATAGTCCTTTGACCCTAAGATTGCGAATATATCGTTTTAAGCAAACTACGAAGAGTTTGTTCATGCAAATCTACATTTGTCTCTTCGTAAGTTGTTAAGTTTGTTTATGGACTAAAAGACTAAGGTTTTATCATAAAGCTTCAAACAAAGAAAGAATGAATGAACGTTTCAACTTTATTAATGAATAGATAGGCAATTACAAGCAAGAGTCTTCGTAAGACTATATGACATCAAATGTACATAAATAGACACTATTACTCTTCGTGTGGGCACCATTGACAACAAACTCCCACTTGACTCAAAGAAGATGTGAGTAGTCCTACATGCCTAATCCCTCACGATGTTAGTCGAAGACCTTGTTCGCTAGGGCCTTGGTGAATAGATCTGCCAGAGATCTACTTCACCTCCACGTCTCCGCGCTGCACGATCTCTCGAATCAAATGGTATTTCCTCTCAATATGCTTAGAGCGCTTATGGCTTCTAGGTTCCTTTGAGTTAGCGACAGCCCCACTATTATCACAATAAAGGGTCATGGGCTCGTCGACGTTTGGAACAACTTCCAAATACTTAAGGAATTTTCTAAGCCATACAGCCTCTTTGGATGCTTCACAAGCAGCCACATATTCTGCTTCCATTGTGGAGTCAGAAATGCAAGATTGCTTAATACTTCTCCACACAACAGCTCCACCATTAAGGATGAACACAGATCCCGAAGTGGATTTCCTGGAATCCTTATCCGCTTGAAAATCGGAGTCGGTATATCCCGTCATAGTCAGGTCAGTAACTGAGTATGTAAGCATCAAGTTCCTAGTTCTTTGAAGATACTTAAGAACATGCTTAACAGCAATCCAGTGCTCGGGTCTAGGGTTGGATTGGAAACGACTAACTACGCCAACGGCGAAACAGATGTCAGGTCTAGTGCAAAGCATAGCATATATGAGGCTTCCTACGGCATAGGCGTAAGGAATCTTCCTCATGTCTTCAATCTCTTGTGCAGTCTTGGGAGACTGGTCCTTAGAGAGTGAAACTCCATGCCTAAAGGGTGTTTGACCCCTCTTGCAGTCTTGCATCGAGAAGCGATCCATCACCTTATCAATATAAGATGCTTGAGAGAGCGACAGGGTCCGGTTTTTCCTATCTCGGAAGATTTGGATCCCCAGAATGTACGCGGCTTCTCCTAGATCCTTCATATCGAATTGCTTTGCTAGCCAGACCTTAACCTCAGATAACTTACCCACGTCATTACCAATGAGTAGTATATCATCGACATATAGTACCAGAAACACAACCTTGCCTTCGTGTATTAACTTGTAAACACAAGGCTCATCTATTGACTGTTCAAAACCGAAGCTTTTCACAGTTTCATCGAATCTGATATTCCATGACCTAGATGCTTGCTTTAATCCATAAATGGACTTAAGCAACTCACAAACCTTGGTCTCTTGACCTTCTTCCACGAAACCGTCTGGTTGAGCCATGTAAATGCGCTCGTCAAGATTGCCATTCAGAAAGGCTGTCTTGACATCCATTTGCCAGATCTCATAGTCGAGAGCTGCAGCTATGGATAGGAGTATGCGGATGGATTTAAGCATCGCGACTGGCGAGAAGGTTTCTTCATAGTCAATCCCTTCTTGTTAGGTATAACCCTTCGCCACAAGTCGTGCTTTGAACGTCTCGACGTTCCCATCAGGACCCCTTTTCTTCTTGTATATCCACTTACACCCTACGGGTTTAATCCCTTCAGGAAGGTCTACAAGTTTCCAGACATTGTTGACATACATCGAGTGCATTTCAACTTTCATGGCGTCAAGCCAAAGGTTTGATTCAGAACAAGCCATCGCTCGGCTATAGGAAACAGGATCATCCATGTCAGAGACGGCTACAAGAGAGTCTCCATAAGACATGTACCTGTCAGGCTTTTGAGTAGCCCTCCCACTACGTCGAAGTACTACTTGACGAGATTCTGATGAGTTAGGTTGTGTTTCAGTTGGGGTAAGAACATTTCTTACAGATGAGGTAGAAGCTTCCTCACCCAACTTTTCTTCAAGCACAATTTTGCTTCTAGGTTTTGCATCCTTCATAAAGTCCTCCTCAAGGAAACGAGCATTCGTGCTAACGAAAGTCTTATCGTCCTCGGGACTATAGAAAATGAAACCTTTGGTTTCCTTTGGATATCCCACAAACAGGCACAATTCTGACCTACTAGCCAACTTGCTAGTCTTTTGCCTTAGCACATGTGCAGGGCAACCCCAAATTCGGATGTGGCCCAAACTTACTTTACGGCCAGTCCATCTTTCATAAGGAGTACCAGGAACCGTCTTGGACGGAACTTGGTTCAGAATATAAGCGGCTGTTTCGAGGGCATATCCCCAAAAGGAAAGAGGGAGTGATGAGTAACTCATCATTGATCTAACCATCTCCATAAGAGTTCGGTTTCTTCTCTCTGATACTCCGTTTTGTTGAGGTGTGCCAGGTGCGGTAAGCTGAGAAGCGATACCTTCTTCTTTAAGAAAGTCATCGAACTCTCCAGACATATACTCACCACCTCGATCAGATCGAAGGGTTTTGATCACTTTGCCAGTTTGCTTTTCCACTAAAGCCCTAAAGACCTTAAATACGTTAAAGGTCTCGGATTTGTGTTTGAGCAAGTAGACAAACCCATATCGTGAGTAATCATCGGTGAAGGTAACGAAGTATTCGTATCCTCCACGTGCCTGTTGGCTGAGCGGACCACATACATCAGAATGTACTAGTTCCAGCAACTCAGTGGCTCTTCGACCCATATCGGAGAAAGGTCGCTTAGTCATTTTTACTTCTATGCAGGATTCACAAGTAGGCAGTGAACCTATTGCAGAGGCTTGGAGTGGACCGTCCCTCACAAGTCTCTTAATCCTATCTAGACTGATATGACCAAGTCTCAAGTGCCAGAGGTATGTTGATTTTGTTAGATCGGAGGATTCAGAAAGTTTGATCCTCTTTGGCTCCCTAATTAGATCATTATCTATTTCGGTGTCTAAAAGAGAAGGTTGAGTGGGATAGATGTAAAAAAGTGCATTCTTCATACATGCATCAGTGACAAAAGAATTATCAGGAAACGAAATACGAATTCCATTCTTAATGAACTTTAAACAATAATCTTGCTCAAGAAGACGAGCAACGAATATTAAGTTCTTCCCAAAGGTAGGAACAAAATAAACATTATTCAAGTTTAAAGTGCGGTACAGCGTCACGGATCCCACAGCCTTCGCAGACACCAGGCTCCCATCACCCCATTTGAAATAGAACTCGCCTTCCTCTAATCTTTTGGTTTTCTTGAAACCATTCAAGGAACAACAAATATGGTTAGTAGCAGCGGAGTCAAGAATCCACGTTGATACATTATCAGCTACTAAGCATGCTTCGGTAACTAGTACAATACTATGTTCCTTTGCTTTGAGATAGGCGGGACAGTTCTTTTTATCGGCCTTGGAAGGTCTGTTCTTAGTTCCAGAGGCAGAGGCTTTTTGCTCAGTAGCATGTGCCTCTCCTTGATTCCTCTTTCTCTTAGTGAGACCTACAGCAGTGTGAAGTCCCTTCATAAGCTTGGTAACAGTGTACTCTAGCTTGTTTGTGAAGTAGTTCATCTTGGAGGTATCAAGAGATGCGGAGAGAGTTTCTAAGATCATATCTATGATATTCTTCCCATCAATCTCAGATCCTAGGATTTCCATTTTATTCAGAAAACTAATGATCAGTATCATGAAGTCTCCGACAGGAGTCCTAGCCTGCATATGACAGTTCATAAACTGTCGGACTGCTTGTAGCCTTGTTTGACGCCTTTGCCCTCCAAACATCTCAAGGAGATTGTAGAGCATGTCAGCGGCAGTCTCGATGTCACGATGTTGCTCTTTCAGCATATTGTTCATAGATGCCAAGATATAGCACCTCACAATCTCATCGGATCGAAGCCTGGGCGTTAAGGCGTCATTGTCCTCTTGAGTTGAATCATCATTCGTCAGAGGAGGACACGGGGTGGTGAGTACCCATTTGTGCTTGTTAACGGTAGGTATTGTGTCGAGGTTACGTTTCGAATCTACGTAGTTTTCGTTTTCGAGTTTGATCGAGGAAAGAAAGATAGAGAGATGGTTGAGAGACATATTGCCTATATAAGTTGAAACAAGTTTATGATTAGTCTTTGGTTTAGGATTTAAGTTTTATTAAGACTTTTACAAAATCCAAAGGTGTTATAAACCAAACGATAATTTACTCCCTCAAGAGAAGGCCGCAAAAAATCTCCTTTTATAAGTAAATGACACATCATTAATGCTAAGCCAAGATGTCAATACATCTATTTTGACTAGCCACCGTGTAAATTGGTTTGATCACTCACATCCTTTCGCAGGGCCTCGAGGGAGGATTACTAGGGATTGAGCCTAAGTGTGCAACCAACCACTTAGTCCAAAAGATCAACTTTGAAAAACAATCCCCCAAGGGGAGGCCTTGCCTTCATCGTCTCACTCTCGGACGTAGCTCATTGAGCAATGATCAGAGCAAAGCGCCCTTGAGTACTCTCATTTAAGAGAGGGCCACGAGGGTGACTCTTAGTCCGGCGACACTTGTACTTTTCATTAGTGTTGGGGATCGTGGGTTACAAACAACAAGTATAACCCTCCCACTTAGTTTTTGGAGTTGGTTCATCGACTCTTATAAGTTCGGAAACAGATTTCCTAGTTAGAGAGCAACAGAGCGGACAACTAGAAGAGAATCCTAGATCGACATGTTCAGAGCAGTATTAGTGCATAAAGGCACAAGGTACATACTCGATCTTTTCTTATTTTCTATTTCGGGAAAGTGCGTGAGGGAAGTGTGAACTTCAACTCACTCGAACACTTGAAAGTTTTGAGATTACACATCTTTTTATTTTTCGGCTTGTCTACAAGGAGACCTCCCACTCAAATTTTCAAGAGCATATAGATTTTGAACATATGTGATATAGATATAGTTTTGAAAACATTTTGAAAATTTATTTGATTTGGATGAGAAAATATTTTTCAAGTTTGAAAGTGAAAACGGTTTTTCAAAATTCAAACTAGTTTTGTAAAAAAAACAATTTCAATTAAACTTTCAAAAATCAAAACATTTTAATCTTACACATCATGTTTATAATCATATGAAAAACATTTTTGCTCAAGGAAATTTTCTCATTAGAGTTCTATAACTCATGGTAGTGGGGTTTGAAAATCCGGATTTCTAAAAAACTGGAGTTTCAGACAGCCGCGCACCTCGGAGTAAAATTGCCATATCTGGCGGCTCTGATGTCCATTTGAGCCGAAACCGGTGACATTGGACAGAGGACAGACAGAGCTTTAATTTGATTCAAGAACTATTAAATTTCGATTTCTGAGCAGAGAGTTATGCCACTTTTAATGCGGGTTTACTCCAGCTCGAAGAAAAAGAAATAAATTAAAGCTTGGTCCTTTTTAGGTGCGAAAAAGAATCGAGTGTAACGGAATGTTTTAAGATGTTGTTTAAAGCTTTTATTTGTGTTTTATTAGCAGGTTAATAACATAGAATAAAAGAAATAACAACATGCATAAAACGATTCAAGTAAAAATAAGAAACTAGCAAGATATAAAAACTAGTCACAAAATTTTACTCGAAATTTCTCAAACCTTTAAAACACGTTTTTCAATATAAAAAATTAAAAAATTTTAGAACTGATTCTAATGTGTTTTAAAAACATCCCAAACTCATAGAAAATCAACATGCTTTTTAATTTAAAGACAAGAGCATTAAATTAAAAAAAATCTAAGATTACAATTCTAACTTGTCACAAAATTAGTAAACTTTCGAAAACGATTTTCAAGCTCATAATTTTAAAAACATGTACATGCTAATCTTTGACCATAGCTCTGATACCATTTGTTGGAATCGATCTAGGGTTTAAGAAAATAATTAACGCTTCGGTAAGCGGCGGAATTTTAAAAATTTTCTTTTACAAGTAAAACCAGTTTTTACTAACCTAGACAAAAGAGCAAGTACATGTAATTAAAACTAATATGAGCTAAGAAGTTTACTAACCTTTCTTGAAGCTTGATCTTTGAGAAGCTCTTAGAAAGTTGCAACGCTCGTCTCCCCTCGCAGCACGTCTCTCTTTCTTTCCTCGGCACCTCGAGCAACCACGAAAGTTTCTATCACTAAATCACTCGAAAAGAAGGAATCAGTGAGTGGGCACTTTTAAACGCTACGACTTAAGAACGAGTCTCGAAGTCGCAGAGCTAAACACTAGGTCGAGTGAGGACCTAGGTGCCAAGACAAGAAAAAATCGAAAATAAACTAGAGAGAGAGAGAGAGGATTTTCGGCCACAATGTCTAGAGAGAGAGTCTCTCAATCTCTAACTTGTGTGGGATGAGAAAACAATGAGAATGAGAGCCCTATTTATAGGAGAAGGGTTGGCCTTAGAAAAAGAAGTTTCCTCTTTTTTCCAAGCATTCATGAGCAATCCCTTATTGCCCTTTTCTCCTATATGCGCCCAAGTCTCAATTCCTTTAAGGGATTTGTTTCCTAATTTGTTTCCTCTCTTTGGCCGAATTCCCTTAAGCATCATTATGCAAATTTGTTTCCTCTTTTTCATTTGGCAAGTATCTTGATACATTTATGCACAAAATATTCTCTCTTTCTCTTTGGTATTTGGGCGCCCAACACTTCTAGAAAGGCTTCTAGAATTTTCTTCACTTGTTCATGACAACATAAGAAAAGGCCCATTAAGAATTTTCAATAAAATTCTTATGAAATGAAATTAATTCACAAGGCCCAATGATCAAGTCATGGCCGAGTGACATTAAGTCATCAAATGAACTTGTCAAAAATTTATTGACATTCATTTCATCCTTTGTCTCAAAAGACAAAAATACCCTTTTAACTATTTTCGTTCTTGTTTTGACTTAGCTTCCAGTTTAACTATTCCTATCGATGTGATTCGTGACAGTGACCTCATGGACCCAAATGAACAAAGCTTGAGCTAAACACTTGGACTCAAAAGTTCACAAACCTTTTCCAAGTTTAGCTTAATGCCAACTGACTCCACTAAAGAGCTGACACTGAAAATCTCTCGGTTCAAATGAATTTATTTTCTACTCAAGAATTCGACCTAATTATGATGAGCGGATCCACTGAATATTATCTATGTTTACCCTTCATGAATGTCATCAGCTAGTCGGGATTTACTAAATTACCATTTTACCCTTCTAGCTGTTATTTCCTCAACTCCTTTGTCGCTTGTGAATAAGTTAGAAACAATGTATTGACGAGGAGCTAACAAGTCACATTGTTTCATCCAAAAGAGTCAGGACTCAATTTGGACACTGGCCAGTTCATTTATTCACACTCCAAGGAACAAAGCATGAGGTGACATACATTGCATTTCAGCAATCTTGTACATGAATTCCATATCTATGAGAACTTCACAAAGTTACTCATGACAGACTCACAACTTAGTACTTCACCAATAGACCTTGTTCGGAATCACATAGTGAGTCCGAACTTTGACTTTCTCAAATGAGAATACTAAGGTGTGAAATGGCATGTCTCATTTCAGGATTAAGGTAAGCATGATGCAATTCATACATAGTGACTTCGAGACATAAGAGGTTAAATGGTTTGTTCTTATCTTGTCTCTAGAAGTGCACTGGTCAATTCAGTACCTTCGGAAGATACCTAGAAGAACTATAGAGTCTCCAACTCTCAATGCCTCATAACCAGACATCATAGATTCTTCTAACAATCATACTGAGGTCAATAGTCCTTTGACCCTAAGATTGCGAATATATCGTTTTAAGCAAACTACGAAGAGTTTGTTCATGCAAATCTACATTTGTCTCTTCGTAAGTTGTTAAGTTTGTTTATGGACTAAAAGACTAAGGTTTTATCATAAAGCTTCAAACAAAGAAAGAATGAATGAACGTTTCAACTTTATTAATGAATAGATAGGCAATTACAAGCAAGAGTCTTCGTAAGACTATATGACATCAAATGTACATAAATAGACACTATTACTCTTCGTGTGGGCACCATTGACAACAAACTCCCACTTGACTCAAAGAAGATGTGAGTAGTCCTACATGCCTAATCCCTCACGATGTTAGTCGAAGACCTTGTTCGCTAGGGCCTTGGTGAATAGATCTGCCAGAGATCTACTTCACCTCCACGTCTCCGCGCTGCACGATCTCTCGAATCAAATGGTATTTCCTCTCAATATGCTTAGAGCGCTTATGGCTTCTAGGTTCCTTTGAGTTAGCGACAGCCCCACTATTATCACAATAAAGGGTCATGGGCTCGTCGACGTTTGGAACAACTTCCAAATACTTAAGGAATTTTCTAAGCCATACAGCCTCTTTGGATGCTTCACAAGCAGCCACATATTCTGCTTCCATTGTGGAGTCAGCAATGCAAGATTGCTTAATACTTCTCCACACAACAGCTCCACCATTAAGGATGAACACAGATCCCGAAGTGGATTTCCTGGAATCCTTATCCGCTTGAAAATCGGAGTCGGTATATCCCGTCATAGTCAGGTCAGTAACTGAGTATGTAAGCATCAAGTTCCTAGTTCTTCGAAGATACTTAAGAACATGCTTAACAGCAATCCAGTGCTCGGGTCTAGGGTTGGATTGGAAACGACTAACTACGCCAACGGCGAAACAGATGTCAGGTCTAGTGCAAAGCATAGCATATATGAGGCTTCCTACGGCATAGGCGTAAGGAATCTTCCTCATGTCTTCAATCTCTTGTGCAGTCTTGGGAGACTGGTCCTTAGAGAGTGAAACTCCATGCCTAAAGGGTGTTTGACCCCTCTTGCAGTCTTGCATCGAGAAGCGATCCATCACCTTATCAATATAAGATGCTTGAGAGAGCGACAGGGTCCGGTTTTTCCTATCTCGGAAGATTTGGATCCCCAGAATGTACGCGGCTTCTCCTAGATCCTTCATATCGAATTGCTTTGCTAGCCAGACCTTAACCTCAGATAACTTACCCACGTCATTACCAATGAGTAGTATATCATCGACATATAGTACCAGAAACACAACCTTGCCTTCGTGTATTAACTTGTAAACACAAGGCTCATCTATTGACTGTTCAAAACCGAAGCTTTTCACAGTTTCATCGAATCTGATATTCCATGACCTAGATGCTTGCTTTAATCCATAAATGGACTTAAGCAACTCACAAACCTTGGTCTCTTGACCTTCTTCCACGAAACCGTCTGGTTGAGCCATGTAAATGCGCTCGTCAAGATTGCCATTCAGAAAGGCTGTCTTGACATCCATTTGCCAGATCTCATAGTCGAGAGCTGCAGCTATGGATAGGAGTATGCGGATGGATTTAAGCATCGCGACTGGCGAGAAGGTTTCTTCATAGTCAATCCCTTCTTGTTAGGTATAACCCTTCGCCACAAGTCGTGCTTTGAACGTCTCGACGTTCCCATCAGGACCCCTTTTCTTCTTGTATATCCACTTACACCCTACGGGTTTAATCCCTTCAGGAAGGTCTACAAGTTTCCAGACATTGTTGACATACATCGAGTGCATTTCAACTTTCATGGCGTCAAGCCAAAGGTTTGATTCAGAACAAGCCATCGCTCGGCTATAGGAAACATGATCATCCATGTCAGAGACGGCTACAAGAGAGTCTCCATAAGACATGTACCTGTCAGGCTTTTGAGTAGCCCTCCCACTACGTCGAAGTACTACTTGACGAGATTCTGATGAGTTAGGTTGTGTTTCAGTTGGGGTAAGAACATTTCTTACAGATGAGGTAGAAGCTTCCTCACCCAACTTTTCTTCAAGCACAATTTTGCTTCTAGGTTTTGCATCCTTCATAAAGTCCTCCTCAAGGAAACGAGCATTCGTGCTAACGAAAGTCTTATCGTCCTCGGGACTATAGAAAATGAAACCTTTGGTTTCCTTTGGATATCCCACAAACAGGCACAATTCTGACCTACTAGCCAACTTGCTAGTCTTTTGCCTTAGCACATGTGCAGGGCAACCCCAAATTCGGATGTGGCCCAAACTTACTTTACGGCCAGTCCATCTTTCATAAGGAGTACCAGGAACCGTCTTGGACGGAACTTGGTTCAGAATATAAGCGGCTGTTTCGAGGGCATATCCCCAAAAGGAAAGAGGGAGTGATGAGTAACTCATCATTGATCTAACCATCTCCATAAGAGTTCGGTTTCTTCTCTCTGATACTCCGTTTTGTTGAGGTGTGCCAGGTGCGGTAAGCTGAGAAGCGATACCTTCTTCTTTAAGAAAGTCATCGAACTCTCCAGACATATACTCACCACCTCGATCAGATCGAAGGGTTTTGATCACTTTGCCAGTTTGCTTTTCCACTAAAGCCCTAAAGACCTTAAATACGTTAAAGGTCTCGGATTTGTGTTTGAGCAAGTAGACAAACCCATATCGTGAGTAATCATCGGTGAAGGTAACGAAGTATTCGTATCCTCCACGTGCCTGTTGGCTGAGCGGACCACATACATCAGAATGTACTAGTTCCAGCAACTCAGTGGCTCTTCGACCCATATCGGAGAAAGGTCGCTTAGTCATTTTTACTTCTATGCAGGATTCACAAGTAGGCAGTGAACCTATTGCAGAGGCTTGGAGTGGACCGTCCCTCACAAGTCTCTTAATCCTATCTAGACTGATATGACCAAGTCTCAAGTGCCAGAGGTATGTTGATTTTGTTAGATCGGAGGATTCAGAAAGTTTGATCCTCTTTGGCTCCCTAATTAGATCATTATCTATTTCGGTGTCTAAAAGAGAAGGTTGAGTGGGATAGATGTAAAAAAGTGCATTCTTCATACATGCATCAGTGACAAAAGAATTATCAGGAAACGAAATACGAATTCCATTCTTAATGAACTTTAAACAATAATCTTGCTCAAGAAGACGAGCAACGAATATTAAGTTCTTCCCAAAGGTAGGAACAAAATAAACATTATTCAAGTTTAAAGTGCGGTACAGCGTCACGGATCCCACAGCCTTCGCAGACACCAGGCTCCCATCACCCCATTTGAAATAGAACTCGCCTTCCTCTAATCTTTTGGTTTTCTTGAAACCATTCAAGGAACAACAAATATGGTTAGTAGCAGCGGAGTCAAGAATCCACGTTGATACATTATCAGCTACTAAGCATGCTTCGGTAACTAGTACAATACTATGTTCCTTTGCTTTGAGATAGGCGGGACAGTTCTTTTTATCGGCCTTGGAAGGTCTGTTCTTAGTTCCAGAGGCAGAGGCTTTTTGCTCAGTAGCATGTGCCTCTCCTTGATTCCTCTTTCTCTTAGTGAGACCTACAGCAGTGTGAAGTCCCTTCATAAGCTTGGTAACAGTGTACTCTAGCTTGTTTGTGAAGTAGTTCATCTTGGAGGTATCAAGAGATGCGGAGAGAGTTTCTAAGATCATATCTATGATATTCTTCCCATCAATCTCAGATCCTAGGATTTCCATTTTATTCAGAAAACTAATGATCAGTATCATGAAGTCTCCGACAGGAGTCCTAGCCTGCATATGACAGTTCATAAACTGTCGGACTGCTTGTAGCCTTGTTTGACGCCTTTGCCCTCCAAACATCTCAAGGAGATTGTAGAGCATGTCAGCGGCAGTCTCGATGTCACGATGTTGCTCTTTCAGCATATTGTTCATAGATGCCAAGATATAGCACCTCACAATCTCATCGGATCGAAGCCTGGGCGTTAAGGCGTCATTGTCCTCTTGAGTTGAATCATCATTCGTCAGAGGAGGACACGGGGTGGTGAGTACCCATTTGTGCTTGTTAACGGTAGGTATTGTGTCGAGGTTACGTTTCGAATCTACGTAGTTTTCGTTTTCGAGTTTGATCGAGGAAAGAAAGATAGAGAGATGGTTGAGAGACATATTGCCTATATAAGTTGAAACAAGTTTATGATTAGTCTTTGGTTTAGGATTTAAGTTTTATTAAGACTTTTACAAAATCCAAAGGTGTTATAAACCAAACGATAATTTACTCCCTCAAGAGAAGGCCGCAAAAAATCTCCTTTTATAAGTAAATGACACATCATTAATGCTAAGCCAAGATGTCAATACATCTATTTTGACTAGCCACCGTGTAAATTGGTTTGATCACTCACATCCTTTCGCAGGGCCTCGAGGGAGGATTACTAGGGATTGAGCCTAAGTGTGCAACCAACCACTTAGTCCAAAAGATCAACTTTGAAAAACAATCCCCCAAGGGGAGGCCTTGCCTTCATCGTCTCACTCTCGGACGTAGCTCATTGAGCAATGATCAGAGCAAAGCGCCCTTGAGTACTCTCATTTAAGAGAGGGCCACGAGGGTGACTCTTAGTCCGGCGACACTTGCACTTTTCATTAGTGTTGGGGATCGTGGGTTACAAACAACAAGTATAACCCTCCCACTTAGTTTTTGGAGTTGGTTCATCGACTCTTATAAGTTCGGAAACAGATTTCCTAGTTAGAGAGCAACAGAGCGGACAACTAGAAGAGAATCCTAGATCGACATGTTCAGAGCAGTATTAGTGCATAAAGGCACAAGGTACATACTCGATCTTTTCTTATTTTCTATTTCGGGAAAGTGCGTGAGGGAAGTGTGAACTTCAACTCACTCGAACACTTGAAAGTTTTGAGATTACACATCTTTTTATTTTTCGGCTTGTCTACAAGGAGACCTCCCACTCAAATTTTCAAGAGCATATAGATTTTGAACATATGTGATATAGATATAGTTTTGAAAACATTTTGAAAATTTATTTGATTTGGATGAGAAAATATTTTTCAAGTTTGAAAGTGAAAACGGTTTTTCAAAATTCAAACTAGTTTTGTAAAAAAAACAATTTCAATTAAACTTTCAAAAATCAAAACATTTTAATCTTACACATCATGTTTATAATCATATGAAAAACATTTTTGCTCAAGGAAATTTTCTCATTAGAGTTCTATAACTCATGGTAGTGGGGTTTGAAAATCCGGATTTCTAAAAAACTGGAGTTTCAGACAGCCGCGCACCTCGGAGTAAAATTGCCATATCTGGCGGCTCTGATGTCCATTTGAGCCGAAACCGGTGGCATTGGACAGAGGACAGACAGAGCTTTAATTTGATTCAAGAACTATTAAATTTCGATTTCTGAGCAGAGAGTTATGCCACTTTTAATGCGGGTTTACTCCAGCTCGAAGAAAAAGAAATAAATTAAAGCTTGGTCCTTTTTAGGTGCGAAAAAGAATCGAGTGTAACGGAATGTTTTAAGATGTTGTTTAAAGCTTTTATTTGTGTTTTATTAGCAGGTTAATAACATAGAATAAAAGAAATAACAACATGCATAAAACGATTCAAGTAAAAATAAGAAACTAGCAAGATATAAAAACTAGTCACAAAATTTTACTCGAAATTTCTCAAACCTTTAAAACACGTTTTTCAATATAAAAAATTAAAAAATTTTAGAACTGATTCTAATGTGTTTTAAAAACATCCCAAACTCATAGAAAATCAACATGCTTTTTAATTTAAAGACAAGAGCATTAAATTAAAAAAAATCTAAGATTACAATTCTAACTTGTCACAAAATTAGTAAACTTTCGAAAACGATTTTCAAGCTCATAATTTTAAAAACATGTACATGCTAATCTTTGACCATAGCTCTGATACCATTTGTTGGAATCGATCTAGGGTTTAAGAAAATAATTAACGCTTCGGTAAGCGGCGGAATTTTAAAAATTTTCTTTTACAAGTAAAACCAGTTTTTACTAACCTAGACAAAAGAGCAAGTACATGTAATTAAAACTAATATGAGCTAAGAAGTTTACTAACCTTTCTTGAAGCTTGATCTTTGAGAAGCTCTTAGAAAGTTGCAACGCTCGTCTCCCCTCGCAGCACGTCTCTCTTTCTTTCCTCGGCACCTCGAGCAACCACGAAAGTTTCTATCACTAAATCACTCGAAAAGAAGGAATCAGTGAGTGGGCACTTTTAAACGCTACGACTTAAGAACGAGTCTCGAAGTCGCAGAGCTAAACACTAGGTCGAGTGAGGACCTAGGTGCCAAGACAAGAAAAAATCGAAAATAAACTAGAGAGAGAGAGAGAGGATTTTCGGCCACAATGTCTAGAGAGAGAGTCTCTCAATCTCTAACTTGTGTGGGATGAGAAAACAATGAGAATGAGAGCCCTATTTATAGGAGAAGGGTTGGCCTTAGAAAAAGAAGTTTCCTCTTTTTTCCAAGCATTCATGAGCAATCCCTTATTGCCCTTTTCTCCTATATGCGCCCAAGTCTCAATTCCTTTAAGGGATTTGTTTCCTAATTTGTTTCCTCTCTTTGGCCGAATTCCCTTAAGCATCATTATGCAAATTTGTTTCCTCTTTTTCATTTGGCAAGTATCTTGATACATTTATGCACAAAATATTCTCTCTTTCTCTTTGGTATTTGGGCGCCCAACACTTCTAGAAAGGCTTCTAGAATTTTCTTCACTTGTTCATGACAACATAAGAAAAGGCCCATTAAGAATTTTCAATAAAATTCTTATGAAATGAAATTAATTCACAAGGCCCAATGATCAAGTCATGGCCGAGTGACATTAAGTCATCAAATGAACTTGTCAAAAATTTATTGACATTCATTTCATCCTTTGTCTCAAAAGACAAAAATACCCTTTTAACTATTTTCGTTCTTGTTTTGACTTAGCTTCCAGTTTAACTATTCCTATCGATGTGATTCGTGACAGTGACCTCATGGACCCAAATGAACAAAGCTTGAGCTAAACACTTGGACTCAAAAGTTCACAAACCTTTTCCAAGTTTAGCTTAATGCCAACTGACTCCACTAAAGAGCTGACACTGAAAATCTCTCGGTTCAAATGAATTTATTTTCTACTCAAGAATTCGACCTAATTATGATGAGCGGATCCACTGAATATTATCTATGTTTACCCTTCATGAATGTCATCAGCTAGTCGGGATTTACTAAATTACCATTTTACCCTTCTAGCTGTTATTTCCTCAACTCCTTTGTCGCTTGTGAATAAGTTAGAAACAATGTATTGACGAGGAGCTAACAAGTCACATTGTTTCATCCAAAAGAGTCAGGACTCAATTTGGACACTGGCCAGTTCATTTATTCACACTCCAAGGAACAAAGCATGAGGTGACATACATTGCATTTCAGCAATCTTGTACATGAATTCCATATCTATGAGAACTTCACAAAGTTACTCATGACAGACTCACAACTTAGTACTTCACCAATAGACCTTGTTCGGAATCACATAGTGAGTCCGAACTTTGACTTTCTCAAATGAGAATACTAAGGTGTGAAATGGCATGTCTCATTTCAGGATTAAGGTAAGCATGATGCAATTCATACATAGTGACTTCGAGACATAAGAGGTTAAATGGTTTGTTCTTATCTTGTCTCTAGAAGTGCACTGGTCAATTCAGTACCTTCGGAAGATACCTAGAAGAACTATAGAGTCTCCAACTCTCAATGCCTCATAACCAGACATCATAGATTCTTCTAACAATCATACTGAGGTCAATAGTCCTTTGACCCTAAGATTGCGAATATATCGTTTTAAGCAAACTACGAAGAGTTTGTTCATGCAAATCTACATTTGTCTCTTCGTAAGTTGTTAAGTTTGTTTATGGACTAAAAGACTAAGGTTTTATCATAAAGCTTCAAACAAAGAAAGAATGAATGAACGTTTCAACTTTATTAATGAATAGATAGGCAATTACAAGCAAGAGTCTTCGTAAGACTATATGACATCAAATGTACATAAATAGACACTACTACTCTTCTTGTGGGCACCATTGATAACAGAAGGAAGAGGAAAAGAAAACGCAAGGAATAGGCCAATTTAACCACGTGTCGCGCAAAGAAGGTGGCAAAGGAGTGTCACGTGGCATCCTCTGGATAGAAGTTTAAGTACCGTAGATTTTTATTATCTATGGTATGGATATATATATATATATATATATATATATAGAGAGAGAGAGAGAGAGAGAGAGAGAGAGAGAGAGAGAAAACCATGGTATTCTCAATAACAAAACTAAGTCGAAAGTTGAGCTATATGCAATGTACGCATACATCAGTGAGCAATCACAATTAACCAAGAACACACCGAATAGAGAGGAAATAAAATCAGAAATATAAAAGAGATTTGGATATTCTTGCCCATGGACGAAGCTAGGTGGTGTAAGGGGGGTTTTAGTCCCCCTTAACTTAAAAAAATAAAAAATAAAAAAAATAAAAAAATACACCCCATAAATCATTGTAAAAAATAACTACATATTGTAACTTCAAGTCCTCTAACATTTATAACAAATAATTACCCCACATAATCTAATTTTGAATATCATTACAATTTATAACCTCAATAATAGTTTTTTAATCGATTTATTTCATTAAATAATAAAAAATAGTTATCAACAAATTTATATTTAGCCCCTCGAAGAAATTTTCTACCTTTATCTTTATTTTTGCCCCAATATTTTTGAGCGGTAAGAATATGTTCCCCATTCCGAGTTGTTGCTAAACCTATGCTTATATATTTAGCATCGAATTAAATGTAAAATGTAGGATAAACATGAAAATGATAGTTAATCAGATTAACAGTTAGTTAGATTAACATCCTAGGAGATTTGTAGGAATGTTCAAATTCTGAGAATTTACAGAATGCGGAAACTTACAAAATATACTCTAGGGTTAATCGAACAGTTAATAATATTAACTTACCGTTTTATCCGTGTCGGAGGGCGGAGACTTCCTAGGGTTTCGAAAAAATGTATCTCAGGGTTAATCGAACAATTAATAGGATTAACTTACAATTTTCGCCGTGTCGGAGGGCGATAACGACTTTTAGGGTTTCGATAATGGTGGACTCAAAGGCGATTGGAGAGATTTTTGTTATGGGTTCCGTTTGGAGAGTTTAGGAGGTTTGGTTTGCTTGTTTGGAGAATTGTGCGCCTGTATTAGATTTGTAGAGAAAGAAATCAGTTTATTTCTTTCTTTTAGTTTACGTAATGTAATCCTTTTATTTCTTTTCCGATTTTAGTAGTTTACCGTATTGTCCTTGGTAAATTACTTAAGCTTAGGGTATTTTTGTCTTTTGATATACATTGTTGATACGAGCGTGTATATATTTGAATTGTACTTTCCCCAAATTTAATCAATGATAATTTTTCTTTTTTATCTTCGTCTTCTTCGTTTATACTCTGATCTAAGTTCATCGAGATCATCGAAGCTGAAACGTGAAATGGTATCAGAGCGGTTTATGCCGCAAAATTCTTTGTGATTTCATTCATTCAAAATCCTTTTTTTTCTCCGTTCTTTTTCCTCCTTCAATCGTTCACGATGTCCGGTGAAGAAGCTTTGAGCGGCGATCTCTCGGCGATTGGTGTCGCATATCGAAAAGCTCTGTCCAATGAGCCGATCGATCCTTACTTTCTGCATCATACTGACTCGCCTGGAATGATCTTGGTGACTCAGCACATGAATGGCAAGAACTTCCACTCATGGAGCCGATCAATGAAGATGGCTCTCCAGATCAAGAATAAGCTAGGGTTCATAGATGGATCCATCAAGAAGCCAGACGATTCGGATTTCAATCTCCTCAATTCATGGATGAGAAACAACAATATCGTCATCGTTTGGATTCTGAAGTCTTGCACAAATGAAATTTCATCAAGCGTGACCTATGGAGACTCCGCGACGGATAACTAGAAGGATCTACATGAGGGCTACGAACAAGGCAGTGGATCAAGAATCTTTGAGCTGAGAATAGAGATCATGAGCCTGGTTCAAGATCAGAAATCTGTAAGTGTCTACTACGCCAAACTCAAGACTCTATGGGAAAAGCTCAACAATTACAGACTGATTTGCGCTTGTACCTATGGAGGATCCAAAGAATTACTCAATTTCATGCATAATGAGTATGTCATGAAGTTCTTGATGGGGCTGAATGACTCCTTCAAGACTGTAAGAGGTCAAATCCTTCTCCTAGAGCCTTTGGCGCATATCAACAAGGTTTTCTCAATGGTGTGCCAAGATGAGAAATAAAGATCCGTCAGTGATGATGTCTTCATCAACCAAGAACAGTCAAATCCGATGGCTACAGCACTGAACAACTAGAAGGAGGCAAACAAGAAAGATTGTCTTGATTGTACTTATTGCAAGATGACAGGTCATACAGCTGACAAGTGCTGCAAGCTACACGGATATCCGATTGGATACAAACCAAAGCAAAAGACTCAGGCAAATGTGGCAGAAGGAAGCGTTTTCAACATAGAGATGAAGCCATTGTCCAACTTTGCACCTCCAGTGAATCTCACCAACGATCAGATACACCAGATCATCAACATGCTTTCCAACCAACTTACTGTACCGGCTACTCCAGAAGGTCATATTGATGTCAATATGACTTCCTTCCATGCAGGTTATTGCTGTTTTAATAACAGTTCAGGTTGTATTGCTTGCTCTAAGAATAGTTGGATTATAGATTTTGGTGCTACAAGGCACATTTGTGCAACTAAATCTCTTTTTCTCAGTTTGAAATCTTTGCACAATTCTACTGTTACATTACCTAACCACACGGTGATACCTGTTTTCTCTTATGGTGATATAATGTTAAATGAGAACCTCATGCTCAAAAATGTGCTTTTAGTACCTGATTTCAAATTTAATTTGATATTAGTAAGCTATTTGACATTAGGTTCCTCTATACATGTCAACTTCTCAGATGATAATTGTGAATTACAGGATATTCTGACCAAGAAGATGATTGGCAAGGATAAGCCTCATGAAGGATTATATGTGCTTGAGAATATGCAGAATGTTCAAGTCAACCTCCTTACAACACAAACATGGCATAACAGACTAGGGCATCTTTCCTTTAAGAGATTAGATTTGCTTAAAAACAAACTCTCTTTCAGATCTTGTGATAAGAATATACCTTGCTATATTTGTCCTCTTGCTAAGCAGCATAGATTAGCTTTTCACTCTCACAATCGTCTTTCTGAAAATGTCTTTGACCTTATTCACTGTGACATATGGGGTCCTTACTCTGTAACTTCACATTCAGGTTTTAGATTTTTTCTTACTCTTGTTGACGATTGTAACAGATTTTGTTGGATATACCTGTAGCGCAATAAATCCGATGTTCACAAGATTATTCCTCGGTTTTGTGCTATGATCACCAATTCAATTTTCTTACACTATTAAACAATTTCGATCTGACAATGCAAAGGAGTTCGTCTTTGATGATTACTTTGGCAAATTAGGTGTTTTACATCAATTTTCTTGTGTTGAAACTCCTCAACAAAATTCTGTGGTTGAGAGGAAACATCAACACTTATTAAATGTTGCAAGAAGTCTCTTTTTTTTAGTCTCAAATTCCTATTTTATATTGGTCTGAGTGTGTTATGACTGCAATGTATTTGATCAACAAAACTCCCACCCCTATTTTAGCACATAAATGTCCATATGAGATTCTATATCACACTGCTGTAGATTACAATTCCATGAGAGTTTTTGGCTGTTTAGCCTTTGCATCAACATTGCAGTCTCACATAACTAAGTTCCAACCTCGGGCAAGGAAATGCATCTTTATAGGTTATCCACCAGGTGTAAAAGGGTACAGGTTATTAGATCTCACCACTTGAGAAGTTTATAACTCTCGTGATGTGATTTTCTATGAAAACATTTTCCCTTTTCATAATCTCAAAAGTAATATTGATGTTGTGGATCTTTTTTCATGATATGGTTTTACCTTTGCCTAACCTTGTTGACAATGATAGTATATTTAAGAATATTTGTGTAGACACAGATCTTCCCTTATATTCAACACAAGCACATGGACCACATGGCAATGAGACTGATACACAACCAGACACACCTCCTGATTCCCAACTTGAATCAGTTCAAGTCCCAAATGAAGACATTTGTGTCAGACGCTCAGACAGGCCACATGTCCCCCCCAACCAGACTTCGAGATTACCATTGCAACATTGTCAATAACATATCAGGTGTACATGCTTCCACCCCTCATCATATTTCAAAATTCTATTGCTATGATAACTTGTATAGGAAGTTTCAATCTTACTCCTTATCTGTTTCAGATCATTTTCAACCCCAATTCTATCATCAAGCCTGTAAACATCCTAACTGGATACAGGCTATGAATGATGAGTTGCAAGCTTTAGAAGCAAATAACACCTGGTCTATTTGTAGACTTACCACCCGAGAAAAAATCTATTGGTTGTAGGTGGATATACACCAATAAATTTAACTCGGATGGGACTCTAGCAAGACACAAAGCCCGTTTAGTGGCTAAAGGCTACAATCAAAGAGAAGGAATTGACTTTGTTGATACCTTCTCCCCTGTTGCTAAGCTAACCACTGTCAAAGTTCTTCTTGCCCTTTCAGCTTCTCAAAATTGGTTTCTAGCTCAATTAGACATTAATAATGCTTTTTTGAATGATGATTTGTGTGAGGAAGTCTATATGGACCTACCAATGGGGTATTGAAAGCAGGGGGAGCAAGGGCACGGCAAAAGCAAAAGAGTGTGTAAATTACATAAATCCATATATGGATTGAAACAAGCCTCGATACAATGGAATCTTACTTTCACATAGGCGATTGTATCCTTTGGTTTTAGTCAGTCTAAATCTGATTATTCTTTATTCACTCGTGGTAGTGGTGACGATTTTGTGATCATTCTTTTATATGTTGATGATATCATTGTGGCAGGGCCTAATCCTGAGGTTATAAACAGTGTTAAATCTTCTTTAAGTTCTAAGTTTAAGCTTCCTGACTTAGGTGCTTTGAAGTATTTTCTTGGCCTTGAGATTTCTAGGTCCAGTACTGATATTGTGATTAGTCAGAGGCAATATGCCTTACAGCTTTTGGATGATTATGGTTTCTTGGATTCCAAGCCTGTGGCCACTCCTATGAATCCAAGGGCTAATCTTAACTCTGATGATGGCATCTTACTTGATGATGTCACTCATTATAGGAGTTTAGTTGGGCGTCTTATGTACTTGATCATATCTAGACCTGAAATAACATATGATGTGAATGCATTGAGTCAATTCTTACAAAATCCTCGGAATGTACACTTGCAGGCAGTTCATCACTTATTGAGGTACATTAAAGGAGCTCCAGGTCAAGGGCTGTTCTTTTCTGCCTCATCCACGACACAGCTTAAGGGATTCTATGACGCGGATTGGGCAACTTGTTCTGATACACATCGCTCAGTAACTGGATTCTGCGTCTTTCTTAGGGATTCGCTGGTTGCTTGGAAGTCAAAGAAGCAGAATACAGTCTCCAGATCATCAGTAGAGGCAGAGTATCGTGCGTTGGCCACGACGACAAGTGAGCTGATTTGGTTACAACAACTGTTGAGAGACTTCCAGATTACTCAATCTAGTCCCAGAGTTCTGTTTTGTGACAATCAAGCTGCAGTGTACATAGCGACGAACCCCGTGTTCCATGAACGCACCAAACATATAGAGATAGACCTCTATTTTGTGCGTGGTCGTGTACAGCGCGGTGAGGTGAAACTGTTACCTGTCAGAACACAGTATCAACTTGGTGATATGTTCACCAAGCCTCTACCGGCTCCGACGTTAAATTCCATTACATCCAAGCTGTCCCTTAAAGAACTTTACAGTACAGCTTGAGGGGGAGTATTAGATTTGTAGAGAAAGAAATCAGTTTATTTCTTTCTTGTAGTTTACGTGATGTAATCCTTTTATTTCTTTTCCGGTTTTAATAGTTTACCGTATTGTCCTTGGTAAATTACTTAAGCTTAGGGTATTTTTATCTTTTGATATACATTGCTGATACGAGCGTGTATATATTTGAATTGTACTTTCCCCAAATTCAATCAATGAGAAATTTTCTTTTTTGTCTTCGTCTTCTTCGTTTATACTCTGATCTGAGTTCATCGAGATCATCGAAGCCGAAACGTGAAAGCCTGTTTGGACCTCCAGGGGTATAATATGAATATGATGTTGTTTTTTTTTAGTGAATTGAGTTAGTTACCTAATTAAATTAATAGTTGTGCTAGAAATTTAAAAGATGTGACCAATTTGAGCTAGATACCTAGTCCGCCTTTGAAAAATACTATTTTGCGATAAATAATTTAGATACGCTATTTTTGGTATTAGTTTCAAAAAGGTCATCACCGAATGTTGTAATTAACTTTAATAGTTCTTTTTTGTACTTTATCTAAAAAATAACGGGCTTAAATTTTTTTATTATGAAAACAGTATTTTTTAAGTTATAAATAGTCATACTTCATAATTTTTTTAATGTTTACTTTTTTATAATCATTATTTATTTTTTTGGACTCTATAAAACTATATTAATTGTACAATTTCATAAAGAAAATAAGCGTTTACTGAAAAAAAGGGAAAATATCAACAGTATCCCTTCAGTTTAATCAAAATGCGTGATTTATACCCTTAGTTTTTAGAAATATCAGACATATCCTTTCAGTTTAATATAAATGACATATATCTCCCCTTAAAATATGTTATATTTCAAATACCACCCTTTTTCGTTTTTTTTTTTACAAAAAATAATTTGAATTCTCCAAAATACCCCTCATAGAATCAATATTTATTTACTATTTTATTAAAAAAAAATTAAAACTTCTCTTAAAAATAAAAATCCTTAACTTTTTATAAAGAAAGTTTTTAATTTAATTTTTTTTGTATATAATATAGAAAATAAAAAATTATTTCATGAAGGGTATTTTGGAGAATTCAAATTATTTTTGTAAAAAAATAAACGAAAATGATGATATTTGAAATATAACATATTTTTAGGGGAGACATATGTCATTTATATTAAACTGAAAGGAAATGTCTGATATTTCTAAAAATTGAGGGTATAAATCGCGCATTTCGATTAAACTGAAGGGATACGGTTGATATTTTCCAAAAAAAAAATCCTATTTCAGAAGTTAAGAACGTTATTTTTGTCATTTCCCTTAAAATTGAGCGATAAGGGGAAGGCCCGTTTACTAATGGGCGAGTTTCAGGTAATCCTGTGATTGGGCCCAAGTCTTCATTTGTTTGTGGTTATGCTCAACTCCATATCTACGTACCTGGATGTCCCTCTCACTTATTGTCGCTTTGCGAGAGAGCAGAAGAAGAAAAGAGGAAAACAGAAGAATAAGCAACAATGGCTTCAGAGCCCGAGTGCTCCAAGAAAGGGTCTGATTTCTACGATATTTATGGTCCCCAGGTTCGTACTTTTTTATGACGCCAAAGTGATAACTGTCTAGCTTTGCAATCGTAGTTAGTGTTTTTAATTTTCTTCCTTATTTTTATATATAAAAAATACTGTCTGGGAGCTAATTTTGAGTGTGCGTGTGCATTAATTTTGAAACACACTTCCAATTTATGTTTAGTGTTGAAATTCATGGACATGCACGGCATTAAAACAGCGGGAAATATGAACATTCGTTGTTTAATCCCAAATAGGCTTACAATTGCTTCATCGATGCTCTTCTTCGTGCTTTGTTTGATTCCTACTCAGGGTCGGCAATATTACTTGTTTTATTTCTAAAGTCTGAAGCACTGAGTGTATACTGTACTGTCAAGAAGAAAAAACGTACAGAAGAATGAAAAAATAACGACAAAAAGGAAAAAAAAAAAGAAAAGAGCGGAGATTCTTCCCGTCATTACATCAAAATAGCCCCCTAATTCCTCACCGCATCTGAAAAATTGGTTGCTGATGAACCTTGGTTCTTATCCCCCACAAACTACGAACCTTCAAAATTGGTATCCCACCCAAACACCATTAGACTATATGACCCATCACTCAGCAATGTCCTTGCAGAAACCTTAGTTATTTATTTATTTTTTTCTTTTTCTAGCGAACGATTTGTGATCTGAAACTATTCTAAGGCCAACCTCGTGATGACGAAATATAAAAGATTCTTTCCAATCTAATGTGCACATGCATGTTCTAACCTGAACCACACCGAGCTTTCTCTATAAACTGCATTCAATATTGGATGATTAAACAATTCTATCTCCCTGATCAGTTCCTTAAAAGATGTATACTTTTGGTTGCCTTATCCAAGAGAGAAGAGAACGAACCACGTTAACAATCTCCTCCTACAAACCACTTAACTCCGATAGATTCCCGAGGACCACCAAAAGTCCTCTGCCACTTTGTTCCGGCTGTAAAGAGCAAGGAAAGACTCCAAATTTGATGTTTGGGAAAGGTTAAAACTGTAGAAGGAAAATCCATCTAGGGATTTTTTCACTAGTATTTACGGTATATTATTATTATTATTATTATATGTTAATATTGATTTTTTTATTCAGGGTAGAGCAGATATTGAATTTAAAACAGAAGAGACCAGTTCCACTCTGAATTTACAAGTAGGTACCGCAGCCACCTGGTTTTTTTAGTATATAGATTTTATTTCGTTTCTGTAAGTCCAATTTGTTTATCAAATCATATGAGACAGGATGTTCAAGGACTTGTAACGTGGGTGCTTTCTGAAGGATTCATGCCTTCGTGGGTTTTCATAAAAGTAAGTGTTTCATAAACGTCTCCAAAATGCGCTTGTTTTGTTTTAAAGGTTTTCGGTATCCCGTTTTGCTTCCGAATTGATTAGCAGACAACATTGCTATAAATCCCCAAAGTGGCCATGGTTTACATGGTTGTCTTTTGTTTGCAGAACAAACCTCTGATCCCCAAAGTGGCTATGCTTTACATTCCAGGCTTAGATGCAGCTTTGTACTTATCTCAGTCCAAACATCTTCCAAGTCTTAAAGAATGCTGCGGGAAGCCAAAAGCAGTTTTAGCACTTAGGTTAGACCTGTTGTGATTCGTGATTTCCTTCCATGGAGTATTTTTCAATTTCTGAACTATTCTGTTTTATTTCCTCTGTGCTAGCTGTGTATCAGATAGAATGCAGACGATTGATACACTCCTCACTTGTAAGGTGAAAAGAAAGAGGGACCAAAAAAGTCAGGTCTTGGCAAAGTGTAACTCAGATATTGAGCAAGGTCTCTTTTTTTTGTTCCATTGAAACAATTTATTTGCTCTGCTACTTGGAAAACGTATTGCTCACCATGTCTTGACATTCTTATGGCATAACGTTTACTAAAAGAAATGTTGTCCAACTAAGTTATTTCTGGGAGCATTGTTTTGACATGTCATAATTCATTTGAGCGTGATGATGGTGCTTTACAAGGTTTATTTTATTTCTAATGATGCTTTTCCGTTGAAACTATTGTCTGGAAAATTTTACATCATTGAGACCGTATCATATTTTGAAGCTCTAGTCTTGCAAATGTTGTTTTTATATTGTTCTGTTTCTCTGGTAGTTTTGTCTGCCTGCCCTGTTTTTCAAAACTTTTTTTTCTATTTTTTCATCATTGAACTAGTAGTTGCTTTTGTTTCCAATAGAAAGAAACATAGCTTGTGTTTAGATTCAGTTAAAGAAAATTTAGTAATATACTGATGTCTAGTTTTTGCAGATAAAGGTAGCTCTGGGACGGGAAAAAAAAGTTTTGAGCAACTTACAAAAAACATACCTTTTCCCATCACTTATTACACACTTACAGAAAAAGAAATGGAAGTCAACGGTTATATTCTCAATCAGCCAGGTAAATCTAATGTTAACATGCTGCTCAGTTTATGCTTTCCATTTGTGCTTTCTACTTTATGGCTGGTCCTTAACATTACCATTTTTAAGGAAAAAAAATATCTGGCTTGATATTAATATTATCATTGAGTCCAGGTTTCGTTTCAACTCTTCCTGCTCCTTCAGAAGTTTCTCCCTTAGTGATGGCGGGACTTGATTGTGAGATGGTAAGTTAATTGATATTCAAAGTGTAGAAAATCTTATAGTACCATAAATTATATACGTTATTTTCGCAGGTGCTTTTCTATTTGCATTCATGTAATCTCTTTTTATCCTTTGGCTATGTAGTGCATAACTAAGGTTGGTTTTGAGCTGACAAGAGTTACATTGGTGGATGTTGAAGGAGAAGTATGTACATATAATTTTTTTTCTGTTATTTCTAAATGTTTTCTATATGATGGCAAACATATCATTTCTAAACCACAATAGTGTAATTGTTGTTTTTTTTTTTATTTTTTTTTTTATTTTTTATACTAATTATCTCTTCTTGTAACTTGTCTAGGTTTTGCTAGATAAATTGGTCAAACCAACCAATAACATCACTGATTACAATACAAGGTATGCTGTTTTTAATTCTGAAGTACATCATTGCATGAATAGCTATAATACTCCCATTCTTCAAGTGCAATGTGACCACTGACCACAATAAATTATGAAAGATAGGATCTTTACAATGCGCTCAACGTAAATGTTGAGAAAACTGCCGATGTAAAGAGCGGGACGTATTTGTAACTGTTTGATTCTTTGTTTGAATTCCTTTTAACGCAGCAGTTGAGCAAATGTGTTCTTAAATACTAGTTGTGATATTGTTGTGGAAAATTGTTTTTTAAGTTGCTGGACCTGGTATAATTGTTAACTAATTTTTCCAAACCCTTAGGCCAGTGAAGAAAGGGTTAATTCTTACACCTTTCATTCATGTGTGAATGGACAATCACTCCGAAAAAATTAATTGGGCATGTCAGTGCAATACATTTAATAACAAATTATTATGACTTACCTGTGGTGACGAAATGGAAGAAGTATAAGCCTGAAGATTAAACCCAAGTCTCTCTTAATACATACTTTTTTTCTTCTTCTATTTATTCTTCAAAAGCTTAAGCGCTAATAGGAGTGGCCCAGTCTTCGGCTTTATTCTCTTAACAATTCTTTCAATGTCTGGGAAATTTTCCTTCACTTTCTGTGTCTTTTTTAAAACCACTAATGTGACTCTTTAGCTTTCCATTCTACTTCTCCACCTTAGTCATGCAGTGTCGTTTTAAAACTTTTGGCCGTTTCGGCTTAAACCACCTATCTTCGTTATGTTTTCTGTTTGAGCCTTTTAGTTGTCGTTTATTTTCTTTGCCTTTCCCTTTACTTGGCAGGCCCAAGGTGACTACCTTTTTTTTTTTTTTTTTTTTTTTTTTTTTTTTTTTTTTGCATGCGTATGAGTGTACTATTCTATTTTGAACTATGAGGTATTAAACTGAGTTGCTATTGAAAGATACACACACACACAACAAATTTGGTAGGATTTGTTTCTACTTTTTCTCCATTGTGTGTATGATAGGGGTAAGCATTTTCATGCAGGTATAGTGGGATCACGAGTGAAATGTTAAATGGGGTGACTACAACTCTTAAAGATATTCAGGTTAAGTTTCTTGATTTCTTCGTTTATATACTAGCTGGGTTATCTTATTTGATTTTTCTGCTAGAGAATCATAGACCATTATTCTTATTCATTTCCAGTTAATTCCCATACTCAGGTGGAAATTCTGAAGCTGGTGTACAAGGAAACAGTGTTAGTAGGGCATTCACTGGAAAATGATTTATTAGCACTGAAGATCTCTCACAAGCAGGTAATCGACACTGCGGTACTGTACCAGCACCATCGCGGTGGGTCATATAAAACTGCTCTCCGAGTTCTTGCCAAGCGATTTCTTTCTAAAGACATACAACAGTCGGTGGACGGCCATGACAGCATTGAAGATGCAAAAACTACGTTAGAGTTGGCACTTCTAAAAATTAGACATGGTAAGAAATTCAAATTCATGGAGATTTACGTTTTATATTGATTGTCATGACTTTGTAATCTTATGTAAGGTTAGATCCCATGATCTGTTTTAGCTATTTTGTGATTCTCAGGTTTTCTTTTGCATGTTTTGACTGAACAGGTCCTGGATTTGGGTCACCGCGATCATTGATGCGGAGAAAGCTTCTCACCGTTTTGAGCGACTCGGGGAAAACATCTTCTATCATCGACGAGGTTTCCATAGTGAAACGGTACGCCTCAGACTCGTCCCATTCATTCCCAGTGTTCTCGGATGATGAGGCTCTCGTGAAAGCCAGAAAGGAGGTAAAATGAGAAGCTCTTAGTCAAATCATTTCCCTTCTCTTCACTTCACTCGCTCATATCTATCTATATATCTCTCTTTTAATTTCAGGCGAAGAATGAAAAGGTGCATTTTGTTTGGACCCAGTTCTCGGAATTGAATACCCATCTAATGAATGAAGCAGCGAATCCCGACATGGTATATGTGAAAGTGGCAGAGATACTTTCTTTGCTGACGTGCGGGGAATCGGGCGGTAATTACGAGGCAACGCCGGAGCTGAAGGACATCCTTGTTCGCATAGACGCTAGAGTCCGCAGCGTTCACGCTGCTTTGCCGGCCAACTCTATGCTAATAGTTTGCACCGGCCATGGAGACATAGCAATGGTCGACAGGTATGCAAACTTTCCGTTTGTTTCCAAAGTTACATCTGAGTCCTAGGCTTTAATTCTCCATAGCAGTAGTTCATTACAGACATGGTTAGAATAGTTGGGACCAATCAAGGATGCAACATAGAAGTTTATGCTGTGGCGAAATCTCTGATATCCCATGAATAAATAAATAAAAGGAAAACAGCTATTAGAATTAGAAACAGCCTAATTTTTTTTAACCAAAAGAACAGAGAGACAGTTGGACAATATTCATATATTACGTCTCAACGAGGATTGCATTGGTGTTTTGTGGATGCGTTTTGTATTACATAGGGCGAGAAAGAACTGGCCCCACAAGGGTTAACATGTATAAATTGAGGAATCAAAAGCTCAATTATGTCTTGTGAGTCGAGTTTTAGTCTTTTAACATTTTTCTCTACCTGTATGTGTACGTGGATAAAGATTGAGGAAAATGCTGGCAGAGAACACTGAAACAGAAATATCAAGGCCAAACATTGTGAAGGCATTGGAAGAGCTTCAGAGTCAAGCCGAGGTAGCTTTATGCTTCGTTGGCATAAAGCATTAATCCGTAAATACAGATTGGCCACAAGCTAGAAAGTTAATTTGGTTGCCAATATATTGTAGTGTGTTTTGAATGTTGGAAGTCTTTAGTAATCTAGTAAGCTTTTCTTTTAGTTTGTTTTAATTAATGCTTCCATGGTCGTTATTAACATTATCATCATCCGGATTAACATTTTAGGGGAAAATAATGGTTGTCAAGAAATGGTTAGCTTAGATTAATATTTAATTGAAATTTTCAGCTAAATCTTAATGTTTAATCGAGGCAACCAATTTAAGTTGAAAGGGGGGAGATGAGTGTACTTGTAATCACTCCTTGTTAGGTAAATGTTTAGAGTTCATGTATGTTAAATTATTGTCTAATTGTTGTTTTGCTATAAACCAAATTTATAAATAATAATATATGATATAAAATATATGTGGTTAATTTATTCTACATTAAATTATCTGTCATACTGTCTTTTCAACCTCAATCTCGCAAGTAGCGACTACTTAGTTTTAATACCATAAATTACCTGATGTCTATTGCTCAAGTAGCGACTAACTTATTTTTAATACTATAAATTACGTAATCTCTATCATTTTTCTTTCTGTATACAACTTTATTTAGCCTTGATGTTTAAATTTTTTTTATTCCGCTCTTTACCATTTTATTTAGAATAAGAGTTTACTGTTTACTTTAAAAAAATTAGTAATTAGGAAATTTTTGGTACTCGATATATTTGTAATAAACATAAAAGTATTGGTATCCGGAACCTTTTATTTTATTGCTGATACAGAAAATGAGAATTCAACATCAAGTTGAGCCAACATATCTTCGTACCTCTTTAGTAGTGTGAATTAGCTTCTTCTATACACTTTTTTCAAATCATATAATTTATTTTATTAATTTATTAAACACTCGATTTGAGAAAATTGACCACATGATGATCTTGATATTTAGATTTTTCTTACTTGCACAGTGTAATTTTTTTGAATAAAAGGGGTCTCGAATTTCGCGATCTAGCGTCCTATTTATAAATTTCTAAGTTTACGAGGCAACCTCATTTACAATGTAATTACAAATATGTCATTGAATTAATCTCATTTTTACCCCCTGGACTCGTACCTCGGTTACATTTTACCTCTGAACTCGGAAATGTTGCAGAACTAATCTCAGAACTCAAACACGTGTTACAATTTGCCACTTTCGTCAGTATTTGGACGTTAAGTTTAACTTTTTGATGACGTGGCAATATTTTAAAGGGTATAAGACTATTTTTTATTATTCTAAATATTTTTAATATTTAAATATTATTATCAGATATATTAATTATTATTAAATAATTTAATATTTTTATTACTCTCTCTCTCTCTCTCTCTCTCTCTCTCTCTCTCTCCTTTCTTTTCTGCATTTTTCTTCTCTTAATAAAATGAAAAAGCAAATCATGAAGATAAAAACGTACAAGTAGCTTATGTGAACTTCAAACTCGCACCACCAGATAAACATTCAATAAAAATAATTAACACAAAAAAAATTATGAAATTTCCAAGCTGAAGAAACAGGAAAAAAAAACCTCGGCGAAATTAATAAAAAAAATCTTCAACTCTATACAAGATCTAAGTTACAGAATATGCAAAGTAAGAAAATCAGCTTGTGGATGAAGAAAAGCAGTGAGACCTTTTCAAATTCTGAAACCCAAACCCGGCCACCTCTTTGTCGACTCTTTCTTTGTCTTCTTCGAGCTCGGATCGATGAGGTTTTCGAGGGACTTTGCCTTTCTGTCTCGAGTCTTACCCGCCTCTTTCAGAAGTTCTCCGAGCCTTCTCTTCTCATCTTCGAAATCCAGGTTTGCCGTCCCGCCTTTTTCATTTTTCTTTGCAGTTTCTTACCATTTTTTTGTTTCTTTTTTCTTCCTTTCGTTAGATTGATGATATAGCCGAGGTCTGTGACTCCTTCGAAAAATGGAGGCGATATCACTGCTTCGTCGTCGAGATTGGAGATTTCTTCGTCTAATGGCAGAGAGAGAGTCAGTGTGGTTTCTAAGAACACTTCTCTGATGAATTTCTTTCAGTATGTTTGCTGATCTTAGCTCCTCTGCCTCGCTGGAGAATCCACACGTCTCATTCACCGCCTTCTTCGCGCTCAATGAGATCCTCGAACACTGGGACGAGACCGTCCCGTCCTCGAAGAACAAACCGCTTCCTTTAACCAAAATCTCACAACCTCTCACCTTCGAGAAATCCGTCAAGACCAAATCCAATTCAGTTCCCAGGATAACTGCGACAAAATCATCGCCGCCGGCGAAAACGTCACTCGTCGGAGTCGAGAAACTAGAATGGGCCAAAGGAGACGGAGAGAGAGAGATCGACGAGTTGAGAGAGACTCTGTTGAGCGAAACTAGGTCTTGGTTTCTCAGATTCTTGGGACCGGCTTTGGACGTAGGGTTTCGTCTGGAGAAGAAAGGGAAAAGCGGGACGGGATTCCCATCACCACCGTTGCACAAAATCTCCCACCGATCTCGACTCCGGTGGTTTTTCTCGGCTTTATGCGACCATGTTCCATAGCTAGCAAAAGGGCAAAGCTTTTCTGCACATTACTAATCATCGGTGGACGGTACCAGCAGAGATCAGACCAAATTGGTAATAATCCCATTATACAAAAGTTTTCACAAGTTCAAAATTCAATTTTTTTAATCAAAAGAGGCCCATAAATTTTTACCAGGAAACACAACCCAGGCGAACCACGAAAGAAAAAAATGCAGAGAAGAAAAGAAGAAGAAAGGAAAGAGATAGAGAGAGAGGAGAGACAATAATAGAAATATTTATTTATTTAATAATTAATATATCTAATAACAATATTTAAATATTAGAATAATAGAAAATACTCTTATACCCTTTAAAATATTGCCACGTCATCAAAAAGTTAAACTTAACGTCCAAATACTGACGGAAGTGGCAAGTTGTAACACGTGTTTGAGCTATGAGATTAGTTCTGCAATATTTCCGAGTCTAGGGGGTGAAATGTAACCGAGGTAAGAGTCCAGGGGGTAAAAATGAGATTAATTCTTGTCATTTTCTTATATGAAATCTTATTTTTTTTTACGAGTCCGCCTTCTTTTTAGTTGATTTAACTAGCTTGAGGTTCTCTAGATTCAATGTGACTTATTCTTTTGCTCGCCGGACTTCTCTGTTCGAGAATGCTTTCTAACCGACCACCTAACTTTTTGTGGGCATATAGTCTCGATCTTTGTGATTCAACCTCCAATTATAGATTCATAATTTTGCGAGAAAAAGAATCGAAAGTGTAACCATCAAACAACAGATTCAGGTATCACATGTCGGAGATAAAACTATCATTATATATATCAGCGTTTCAAAAGTCGATGAAAGTCACCGGAAATCGACGGCGGCGTCGTTTTCGGATCACGAACAGCCGGCAATGCATGATATGTCGTTTTCCACTCGATGTCGTTCGGTTGCCGGCGAAACGACACGGGGTTCGGGTGGAAAACGACCGATCATTTTTTGCACTTTTTCTTCACAAGAGTTGTTAAATGTCGTGGGGTTTCTTAGAATATCGAACGAAACGAAAAAAACTAGACGCTTCATAACCATCGGCGGCGGCGAGGTTGGAGGCAGCAAAAATCGGCGACATTCAGTGATTTCCCTTTCGTTTCGACACAGCGGAGTACAATTCAGCATTTTTTTTGGCGAATATCGAAGAAATCCGAGAGTCGGTTGAAGCTCTGTAAAAAATTTCAAGCTCTGTAAAAAATGGTCGGCTTTTGAAACACTGGTAAAAATGGTTCGAGAAAGACGAAGAAGAAAGAGGAGGAGGAGAGATAATGCAATAAAGAACAAAAGAGACGAGTCAGATAAGTATTTATTAGTGTTTCAAAAAATAAATACAATAAAGAAAAATAAAAAAGAATATAATAAAAAAAAATAAAATGAATACAACTTTTTCGGTTGGTCATGAATATGATAACAATCGGGAATAATCCAAACCAGTTAAAAATTTAGATAGTCTTGCTAAAAAAATCATAAAGAAAAAGCAATGAACAAGTTAATAAAAACAATAAATGACATGTAATAGAAACAAAAAATACGTATATAGAATATTTAGTAACGTAAGATAAATAGAAGAATATAACATTTTATTAAAAAAAAATTGTATGTTATTACATTTAAAAACGTAAGATAAATATATTTCATTAAAAATTTGAAAATAGAAATATTAATAAAATTGTACGTGTAAAATCATACATGTAAAGTCATACATATATTCAATATATTTTACAACATTATTTATGTTCGATTTTTCATCGACATGTCGATTTCCCATCGAAAACGGAATTTGAAAACGATATTTCATTTGTCCTTTTCCACATTTTTTCCTTTCGATTTTCCGTCGGCGTGTCGATTTTTCTTAAACCAGGAGGCTCGAAACGACAACAAAAACAGCATTTCGAACTTTGATATATATATATATATATATATATATATATAAAACTGTGCCAGGGCCGGCTTAACACATTTCGAAGCCTAAAGCGGAGATTTAAAATAAGGCCCTTTTTAATAATAAAGATAAGAAACGCCTCCAATGATGTTTTTTCTCTATATCAATTATGTTTCATCTTTACTTCTTTTTTTAAACACACTAAAAAAATTCTAACATGATAATAAATAAAAATGATTTATCAAACACTCATTCAAAATTGTTTTCACTTTGTTGATTATGTTTTTGAGCATGTTTATCGATTTTTTTTTTAATATACTTTTGATCAACTTCAATTCAAAATTAAAACGATCATTTTATATTAGTGATGCGGTAATCATTTGATATTGACTAAGTTTTTATTTTTATTTTTTATTTTTTTTATTTTTTATTATTATTTTTTTTTTATCATACCAGTTAGATATTTTTTTATTAGACATGATTACTCCTTCTTCATATCTTAAGCTAAACCAATAAAAATTTGCAATACACAACAATCACAAACAATAAAAAGAAGGAAAAATGGTATGAAATAGCCAATTCAAACTATGACTTTTGCAAAATAGCCATAGTTTCATTAGATATAGCAAAATAGCCAATTGAGAGTACTACGACTTTTAATCCTGTCTCAATTAATTTTAATCCAGCCTTCATAAAACTTACATTATGTCTTTATAGTTCGTTGTGATTAAATTTAATCCAGCCTAGATTAATCTTACTTTGGCTAGTTTGCTTATAGTTGACAAACTATGGCTATTTTGCAAAAGTTTAAGTTCTATTTGGCTATATAGCCGCTTGACCCTAAAAAGAAACACCCATACAATAACAAATAAAAAATAAAAAAAGATAGAACATTGAAATTATAAGGGAGGATGAGAAAATGAACATTTGCTTTTATTTTGCTTCTAAAAAAATAGAGCAGCTGAATAGGCTATTGTGTAAAGCTGTCAATTGGGCCGGACCGTCCGCGGGCCACCCGGCCTAGCCCTTATTTTAATTGGTTTTGGGCCGACCCAACCCGGAATAAAAAAGGGCCGGACCGGCCCGGTTTTTAAATTGGTCCAAGTTTGGGCCTTTGTTCTAGGCTCAAAATCCGGGCCCGGCCCAAAGCCCTTGAAAAGCACAGAACCGATACGGCCCAGACACAAAACCAACACAAACCGGGCACGGCCTAGGCACAAGCCCGTTTGAGGCCCAATTTTTTTTTATTCTCTAAATATATTTATTATATAATTGATTTGATCGACATATCTAATAAGTTGATATCATTATTATTTAATAATTGAAATTGATTCTTTATCAATCAAATACACACATACATCTTTGATGATTTGATCCACGTATAAGATTAAAATTAAATGTCGATATAGAGCTCTGAACGTGATTCACATATATGATTTATCTAAAGTGATTCTTTGTCAGTATTTCAATATAGTGTGGGATTCAAATTTGCAATGAAGACTGAACGTATGACTTGAGAATCACAATAAAAAATTGTGACTGTATCGTTTATTTGTGTGGTTATTAATATACGATTGAATGTAAAATAATATGGCAGTAATTATTATAGACGTTGTTAATATGAACGTTGGTTGTAATTTTTTCCTATAAATAATGGTTTAGTTTCATTGAAAAACTGACACCTTTCAGTATCATTTTTACCTATGGCCAACTCAAATGCGATTCCCGACCTCGGTGATGAATCTCTTAACGAGGATGAAACTTTCTTAAACTCCACAAATGCTATTCCATCCCAAGAATCTATCCCAAATATGAGCGAGTCCGATCGAGCGTCAAAACGTCCAAAAAAATCCAACGCTTGGAAATACTTTAAAGAAGTGATGATGCCGAGAAAAACAAGCCCCACTAAGATGGAAATGCGAGCCGTTTGTCAGCTTTGCAAGAATAATGCATCCGCTAATATGTCCGCCATCTCATATTTTAAGGAAAATCAATCATTGATTTTAGATGGCGATCTTCTTCATCAACGTTGTGCTTCTCATATCATAAATTTGGTTGTTCAGGCGGTTTAAGATAAATAGAGTCTCATATCACTAAAATTCGAGATTATGTATCGTATATTACTACTTCTGGCCCTCATCGGCAAGAATTTGAAGCATTTTGTAGGGCACATAACAAACCCGCCCGAAGATTTTCCGGGACGTCAAACATAGGTGGAATTCCACATGCCTTATGCTCGGAGTTGTTTTACCTTAACGCAATATCATAACATCCTTCGTCAACGAGAGATATGTTACATCTCAAATTGAGAACTACGAGTGTAATCTGGCTTATTACTTCCATGGATTTTTGGAAGTATTTTGCAAAGCCAAAGAAGTATTATCAGGTGTATATTATCCTACTGCTCATCTTACATTACATGAATTATTTAATATTTCAAACGCTTTTGCTATTTATAGACAATACGATCTATTTAAACCAAATATTTTACCTATGGAAAAAAATTTACAAATTATTGGGAAGGAGTACCGCTTTTATATGCCATTGCAACTTTATTAGATCCTAGATGTCAATTAGTTGGTACTGATGGTTTAATAAAAGGTATTACAAAAAATTTGAATGTTGATTAGAGACTAACAATTGAAAAGGCAGGAGTTGCATTAGAACAATTGTTTGTGTTGTACAGTGAGAAGTTTGACACATGTGGAGATCAACGACAACCACAACAACAACAAAGTTCTTGCTCTTCATCAAATCCAACCAACGCGTCATGGAACTTGATTCATAATTTGAGACATCATTCGTCGTCATCATCTTCTCAAACATCAGCATCCGAGCTTGTGAAATATTTGGAAACTGAATTTTACACAGAGAATCCAGATGAATTGGATATTCTAGAATGGTGGAAAAACAAACAAGGGCGTTTTCTGACACAGTCCTTAATTGCCTGAGACATTCTTGTCACTCCGGTATCAAGTGTTGCGTCAAAGCAAGCATTTAGTGCAAGCAACCGTGTTCTCGATGACAGAAGATCAACAATGAGTCCGGATATTCTAGAAGGCTTAATGTGTTTGAAGGATTGGGAGGATGCAAGAAGGCAAAAACAAAACAGTGATAAAGACTCTATTGCGACGTACTTTACATTATTAGAGGGGGAAATGGTGGCAATAATACTCAATGTTTGGTCAAAATACTACTTATATACTCAAAGTTTTTTTTCTTTGGCAAAAATACCACATGTTACGTTATGGTGGGTCCGTTACTACTCTAACCGTTAAGTTCAAACATAAATTTTAACGGCAAAGTATTTACGTGTAACTAAGTTTGAAACTTTGAGTATTTTTGCCCAAGAAAAAAAAGAATGAGTATATAAGTAGTGTTTTGTCTAAACATTAAGTATTTTTGCCACCATTTCCCCTTATTAGAGAATGAAGCTTCTGCTTCTTTAAGTAGTCGTACGCAATTTTTTATTTATTCAAACCGTACTTTTTTCCTTCACTAAGCTTTTATCCCGATTCCCCGGGTTTTACTTAGAAAGGTTTTTAATGAAGGTGATTAAGTATTGTAATTCTTTTTTTTATCTATCAAATAAACTTTTTTTGGGGATTTTTTTTCTTTTGTTACAAGCTATCAATATTTTATATACAAAAGATATACAAATCAATCTCAATCTCAAAAAAGGCCATTAAGCAGCCAAACAATTAAAAAAAAAAACAAAGAGCCCAAAACAGGACTGTTAAAAAACAAGCTCAAAACATGGCCTAAAATAAACCCCAAACAAAGCCCCAAGACCTAGCTCGAACCAAGCTCAGGACCGGCCCAGGACCAAGCCCAGACCCGGCCCGACCCATAACCTAGAGGGCCTTGTGCTTGGGTTGGTCCTGATGGTTCTCTACTTTGGGTTGGGCCGACCCGGGTCCCTTCAATTTTGGGCCGGGTTGGGCCTAGGCCCGGACTTGCTAAGGGCATAAATTTTTGGGGCTGGGCCGGGCCAATTGACAGCTTTACTATTGTGTAAGCAAAAATAAAGAGAAAAAACGTTTGAAAGGCTTAATGTGATAATTAATACAAAAAGCTTTAGGGCTACAGTTTCAAGCAAAATAAAAAATGCTTTAATGGACAATGCCATGTACTTGTACGCTGTCATTATTTATTTATTTATTTTTAAATTTTTTTTTCAATGTATTCGGCTGAAGTACAAATTTGTGGGCTTTGATTGTGGTGAGGCTTAAAGCAAATGCTTTACTTGCCTAGAGGGTGAGCCGACTTGACCTGTGTATTATAAATATGAATGAAGTTTTACCGTCCATAAGAACATCCAATGAGATCGTATCTTCTTGTTTGAGTGGCCAATTATATGTAAGCCTATGTGTCTTCTAAATGAAGATGTGAAGTTGATTAATAACATTAACGCCTAACAGGGCTGGTCCAACGTATATCGGAACCTTAAACGAAAATTTAAAATTAAACTTCTAAAAAATATTACAAAAAATTAATACATACACTTTTGCTATGTTCTAGAGAGGAAATGACGGTAAAAAGGCCCAATATTTTAGGGTTGTTACACTTAAATATCCAATCTTTAAAATTGGTGGGCAAAATACACAAACTTACCATGTTGTTACACCGTTGGTACATCACAGTAATACACTGCAACATAGTTTTTCACGGATTTAATAGGATATTAAGTCACTGCGTATTCGTATTCAGAACAAAGAAAGCCCCAAATTTGAAGAGAAACCAAAATCCCTAGAAACCAAAATCCCTAGAAATCCAGGCATGGAGCTGAGAATATGGGTTTCTAGGGATTTTGGTTTCTCTTCAAATTTGGGGCTTTCTTTGTTCTGAATACGAATATGCAGTGACTTAATATCCTCTTAACTCCGTGAAAAACTCCGTCGCAGTGTATTACTGTGATGTACCAACGGTGTAACAACGTGGTGAGTTTGGATACTTTGCCCACCAATTTTAAAGATTGGGTATTTAAATGTAACAACCCGAAAACATTGGGCCTTTTTGCCGCCATTTCCTCTGTTCTAGAAAGCAAATAACAAACAAATAAGGGGGAAAAAAGAACTAATTAAATACAATAATCTGAAAATAGAAAAATAAAAAATAATCGAATTAGAAAGATAAAACTTAAAAATTCTAATAAATAAGCGGTTGAAGTCAATGGATGATTGCCTTTTTGAGAGAGAAAATATTTGGTGATTAGGAAAAATAACATATTTATGAATAGCCTGCATTAATCAAATTTTACCGATCAACTAACCCTTATTTTTATTAAAAAAAAACCCTTATTTTGAAACCATCTGAAATCTGAATGAAGTGAAACTAAAAAAAAAATGAAAACTCACATTGGACCGTGCAAATGTGTGTGAGACATTCCAAAAGAGAAATTTCATTAAGTAGACTTAAAAATTGATTAAATATCAAGATTAGACCCTAACTTTTTAAAATATCTAAAAATGGACTTTTGGACCCAAAACGGACAAAAATACCCCTTAAACATAAATATTGAGACACTTGACATCTCTCTCTCTCGTCTATCTCACTCTCACTCTTTCTCTAAAAAAAAAAAATTTCTACAATTCAATACGACCTTGTAAGAGTCGGTACGATTCAATACGACCTTGTACGATGTGATACAATCTGGTACGATGGCATACGATGGACAAGGTTCGAAGTCTGGCGGCGGTGGAGGTCAGAAATCTCGAGCTCTCAAAACAACGAAAAAGGTAAGTTTTTCATCTAATTTCTTGTTAAACTTCATTGAAAATAGTTAGAATAGGGTTTAGGACTTAGATATTATCTTATTTGAGGTGATTTGAGCTGATTTGGGTTGGATTTAGAATGTTAGGGTTTGAAATTAGGGTCAGTGTACGATGAGGTTGATGCATCGTATGATGTCATACGATGTTGTACGATGTCGTCCATACGATGTCGTACGATTCTGTACGATGGGTTTAAGTTTTTTTAATAAAATTTTGTAGTATGATGTCATACGATGTCGTACGATGTTGTACGATGTTGTACGATGCTGTACGATGCTGTAAGATAGTTTAAAAAAAATTCAAATTTTTTTGTTATACGATGCTATAAGAGTTTGTACGATGTCATACGATGAATTATGATTATGACCTAATTTTGTCATTTTTTTAGGATAATTTGAGCTACGTATGCAACGTCTCATTCCCGGGTCGTATCACCTACGGTGGGACGGGGATCTTGAAGCTTGTACGGAGGAGATTCGATGAGCTCGGGATAAAAGATCGAATCCTCGAGACTTCGTTCGAGCAATTTTTTTCGGAGAGAGAGTTCGGTTTTTCACCGGTGCTTGTACATACTCTCCTTCAAAACGAGTAAGATTCGGACGCCTCGAGTACGCACTCGTCTCGGGGATGAGTTATGAAGATGGTCCGACTAAAGCCGAACAAGACGAGCGAAACAACGACCGATTGATCACGGACCACTTGAACGGCGTCGTCAGAAGCAAGTTGAGCGCGTTGATCAACGTGTTCACCATATGTCAAAACCATGACGACGCGTTCAAACTCAGGCTGCTCATATTTGTGTATGGTATCTTCTGGGACAGCCGGCCAACAAAGTCATCAAGGAAAGGTGGCATAAATTTCTATACATCGTTGAAGACCTCCCCTTCTTCTTCAAGATGCCTTGGGGAAATTTGAGTTGGGCGGAGACGTATTCTAGCCTCTCGGTGAACCTAAGGCATTATCATGAGACGTTGCAGAAGAAGTTGTAGGACAAGCCGGACGTGACTCAGAAAGAGGCCAAGTACACATTGACGGGTAATATTCATACCCTTCATTACTGGCGTACGAGGCTATCCCAGAGATCGGGATGATGTTCGGGTTGAACCAGGGGATTCGTGTGCCCAGGTGCACTCGTGGTCTAGTAATGTCGTCATCACAGGCAAAGACATCGAGGCCGTCCTGAATAAGAAAACGGTAACTTTTTTTTATTTAACTTTTATTAAATGTATGTTACATTATTTTGGAATATTAATAATTGTTTTTGGTTTTGTAGGTGGGTGTTCTTAAAATGCTGAGACCAAGGGCAGCAGAGAAAGAATTTTTCACTCTCTTCGAGACACAGACGAGCAAATGTCTGTATCCCATAGACGTCGAGGGAGAAGACGCGACAGAGCCGCGAGATATCGATGAAGAAATAGATCAAGTCGCGACTGTTGCAGATGATGTCATCGTCGGAGACTCCGACGACGAACACGTGTCAGACACTCCACGTGTTCATCTTGGTAGTCAGACCACTCCCGCAATGGGATCGAGGCCCACACCGACCACTCCCGCAGTGGGATCGAGGCCCACACCGACCCCTCGCGCCGACATTCCCGAGCCCTTTGTCCTAACAAGGGAAATGTGGGAAGAAATGCGAGCCTCCCAAGAATAATTGAAGCAATCACAAGGGATGGTCTTACACGCTCTTAGTACGAACGGGCGTAGAATCGAGCGAATCAGGCGAGACAAGGTTAGATTTAATTTAACGTTTTAGAGTTAAGTTTAAATTTAATTTAACATTTTAGAGTTAAGTTTAAATTTAATCGTTTTAGAGTTAAGTTTAAATTTAATCGTTTTAGAGTTAAGTTTAAATTTAATTTAACGTTTTAGAGTTAAGTTTAAATTTAATTTAACGTTTGGAGTAAAGTTTAAATATAATTTAACGTTTTAGAGTTAAGTTTAAATTTAATCGTTTTAGAGTTAAGTTTAAATTTAATCATTTTAAGTTAAGTTTAAATTTAATTTAACGTTTAGAATTAAGTTTAAATATAATTTATCGTTTTAGAGTTAAGTTGAAATATAATTTAACGTTTTAGAGTTAAGTTGAAATATAATTTAACGTTTTAGAATTAAGTTGAAATATAATTTAATGTTTTAGAGTTAAGTTTAAATTTCATTGTAGAGTTAGAGTTTAGGGTTAAGTTTATATTTCATTTATAGTTTTGTGAGAAATTTAAATTTCGTGACATATTTTGTTACTTTGACTTGCAGGTTGCGATGTGGACGAGGCTTAACATTTTATTCGAGGAACAAACGGGCTTGCCTGGGGGTGAGATTCCGACGACCCAAGCTGAAGGTCGTCGTAAATGCCGGACCCCTACTCCTTCTCCTACTCCGCCGCCTCCTCTTCCTCTGACAGCTGGTCTAAAGCCGGCGTCTTTATCGCACGAGCCATCTTCTTCGCATCGCGAGTCGTCGAAGAAGCCGTCTACGTCGCATCGCGAGTCGTCGAAGCGGTCGGAGAACAGGAGCTTGTCGACGTCTTCGTCGAGTCCTCATAGAGATGACGTTCCGGACAAGCAACGCCCGCTCACGACTCCGCTTAAAAGGAAAAGTGACAAGGCACAGCTTACTCCGCCACGTCTAGATCGGCAAGTGCGACAGAAGTCGTCGCGTTGGGCCGATTTCACTGATCCGATGAGGCCCAAGTATTTAGAGAAGTTTAATAATTTCGTTAAGTGGTTGCGGACAAAGAAGTTGGACGGAAAGTTCATGGAGTCTACTAGCCTGAAGACGTGCGATGGAGACACGACTTTTTTCGACACGATGTTGATAGAAACAAAATGGCTACATGATTCGGTATGTTATTTATTATATTTCGCATTCCCTTTTAATTTAAAATAACGCTATATGTTTGTTATGTCTTAGAATATTGATGCTATAATTCACATGATTCGGGCTCGCCAACGAGCTCTCGACGGATATCGGCAAGACGTCCGAATCATGGATTGTCGGTGGGTCCAGCACGTGTACGGCCGATTCACAAAGGAAGAAGCGAACATCAAGAAGGCCATCTAGCTGGGGGCAGAGCCCGAACCCGTGGACTGGGACATGCGGGCAACTATTACCCCCATGGCTGGGTATATGGACACCGATATTTTTATCTTGGGATGGTGCTCGTGAGGTCCTGTTCGTCGTGAACTTCAAAAACGTCCATTGGTTCACATTTCGGATCGACATCGAGGCCTGGACCATTACCATCCTCGATGGCCAAAAGGATCTCATGCAGTCGCCGATTAATCAAAAGGACTTCACGGAGATGATGGAGGTACGTAAAATGTTATGTTATTCACAATTATTACCTTTATTTGTGGTTAATTAAATTATAAGGGTTATTTAACATTGTTAAAATGCTTATTTTTCAGACTTGGACTCGAGCATTGCTAGGATTGTGGCCATTGGTAGTTTCTTCAAGAACCATCGCATGTCTTACCGGGATAGTGAGCACGGTGAAATCAAGTTCACATACCCGACATGGCTAGTCGATCAAAATATCCCACAATGTGCATACAGGTAAACATGTTTACATTTTTTTTTACAAGTTATTTTAAAAAAGTTTTTTTGATTAGTTAATTGAACTATTTTTGACAAGTTTTAAACAAGTTTGTTTTTATTGACAAGTTATTTTACAAGTTATTTTAAAAAAGTTTTGTTGACTAGTTAATTGAACTTTTTTTTTTGAAAAGTTATTTTACAAGTATGTTTGTTTTTTTGACAAGATTTTTTACAAGTTAGTTTTTTTTTTTACAAGTTATTTTTAAAAAAGTTATTTTGACTAGTTAATTGAACTTTTTTTGACAAGTTTTAAACAAGTTTGTTTTTATTGACAAGTTATTTTACAAGTTTGTTTTTTTTTTTTTACAAGTTATTTTATAAAAGGTTTTTTGACTAGTTTTTTTTTATAAGTTATTTTGCAAGTATGTTTGTTTTTTTGACAAGATTTTTGACAACTTAGTTTTTTTTTTTTTACAAGTTATTTTAAAAAAGTTTTTTCTGACTAGTTAATTGAACTTTTTTTTTTGACAAGTTTTAAACAAGTTTGTTTTTATTGACAAGTTATTTTAGATTATTTTTTTTTTATGTTATTAAACTTTTTTTTTGAAAAGTTATTTTACAAGTTTGTTTTTATTGATAAGATTTTTTTGACAAGTTTGTTTTTATTTTACAACTTTTTTTTAGACACATTTTTTTTGACAAGTTTGACAAATTCTTTTACTTATTTTTGTGTTGTAGCGGTGATTGCGGGATGTTCGTAGTGAAGTATGTCGAGCACATAGTAAATACTGAACGAATCATTTGACACTCTTCAAAGTGTCAATATGAGAACGTTCAGGAAAAAAATGGTGCGTGGACTTATTCTACAACCACCTTATCCCGTGATTTTGTATTTTCGGATGTTTTTTTTTTTTTTTTTTTTTTTTTTTTTTTGTATGTAATAGTACTTTATAAACATATTATCGAGATGGTTTGTTGACTATTGATTGAATGTGTATGTAATAGTACCTTATAAACATGTAATTTGGTAATATTCCCTATACAAAGACTAGATCAATATTCAATGAAATCCCTTCACACACCATCACAAATTCACACAAAAACAAAAACAAAAAAGGGTTTAGAACTCGAGAGATTTGTGGACGAAAACGAGTCTTGGGACATAAGCGAGTTCAGATCTTCGTCGTTGTCATCTCTATTAACGGCCATTGTATTATTGTCTTCATAAGCTATACATTTCAAACAGACTCGAACTCAATAGTTCTTCTCTTCATAAGATATTTTCCCTAATATCCTACTAAACTGAATTCATACGTACCGTAATAGTACCTTATAAACATATAATTAACCTTGAAACTTAATGCTTTCCAGAGTTGAATCGAAAAAAGGTCCATGAGATGGATGACACTCCATTAAACAAAATAAACATGTAACTCAAATAAAAGTTAAAGTTTTAAACTTAAAAATAAAAATAACACCATGTCTAAAGTTTTAATCCCTCCAAGTGCATGTTTTTCTGTTAAGTCCCCTACCACCACATTTTCCGCATTTTCGCTGAATAACAATCTTTTCGCCTTGAGATGGGTATCGATTAATCCTTCTTCTTCCTTGTTTACTTTTCTTTGGTCGACCGGCTTGCTTATTTTCAACGGGTTCTAAAACTTTCATGTTTTTTATCTCATCCGGGACATCCCATTGATCTTCATTGCCAACCGGATATATGGCTTCCTTGTACATTTCAATCCACGTCTCCTTCAAATAAAAGTCACTGCATAACGAGTACACGTCCACGCTTCGATGTTGGGATGCTGCGATGGAATGCTCGCACGAGATATTCAATTGTTGTGGTAGTCCGCAAGTGCATGTCTTCGCCATAAGGTCTACATCGAAATCACCTTTTGCGTCTTTGACATGACATTCAAATAGACCAAGCCCGTACACATTGACAAACTGTGCCTTATTATTTAGCTGTGCGAGATCATTTTGCCACGTTGGTTTCAATTTTGTGTTCAACTTGTGCGCTATCTCTTCTCGTTCGAAAAACCAAGTTTGGAGTGTGAATCGAATAAACTCGAGCAACGTCGTAATGGGAAATGTCCTAGCATTCCTTGTTTTGTTGTTGAAGCTTTCTGCGTTGTTGCTCGTCATTAGGTCGTACCTATATAAAAAAAAAACGACGTTTATTTAATCAACGACATTAAAATTCAGTACAAAAGAAGTTCTAGACTTTTACCGTTTTCCAGGAAAGAAAGCTGTGGCCCACCGATCGACACCAACTTCTTCGAGATACTTTGCCATCTCGACATCCTTCCGTCTCAACTGTCTAAAATTAGCTTCGAATGCTGTTTTACTGAAGGCGTAAGCAGCATCGTAAAGTTCAAAGCGACAATGGTCTGTCTTGAACTTGTGTTGGCATTCAGTTGTAAATGATGGTAACATGCTCCGTGAGGGATACCGGGAAACACAACCTCGACACCATGTATGATGGTTATGTCGCGATCGGATATGAACTCCAAATTAGGTACGTCTTCACCGATAGTTTCTCGCAATCTTCTCAAAAACCAAATCCAAGAAGCATGACACTCGCTATCTACAACTCCAAATGCAAGTGGATATAATTGTGAATTCGCATCCATTGCGATTGCGCAAAGCAACTGTCCACCGTATTTTGTCTTCAGAAATGCACCGTCCAATGCTATGACCGGCCGACATGCTTTGAAGCCTCTACGACACGCCCCAATAGAAAGGAAAGCATACTTGAATTTGCCACCATCTTGCACAAAGTCTGTTAACGTCCCAGGATTATTTTGCTTCTACATGTACAGCCAAGAAGGTAACTTCTGGTACGATTGTTCCGGCGTACCCCGCACGTACCCAATAGCTTTCTCTCTGGATCTCCAAGCTCTTAAATACGATATGTTCACACCCCATCTTGTCTTTACCATGACGTTATGCGCCGAATACTCCGCCATAGAGTTAATTGAGTACTTGTCTTGAAATACGTGACTGATGACCCATGGTGCCGCTCCTCGATGGCCCTCTGTTCGAACAAGACACCCACATGAGTGTTTACCCTCGTACGGCGTAATCTCCCACATCTCAGACCACTGCACGACACCCCTCAACCTCCATGTGCATTTCTCGTCTTTGCATAGAACATACCATCTCTTTTTCGAAGAAGATTTCACTCTAAATTCAAAATTATGTTTCAACGCGTACATGTGGATATGTTTCTTCAATTCAAGCTTGTTTTCATACTGCTGCCCAATATGTATTTCTTCTGTGCTACCTGTTACTTTCAAAAATTAGTTAAACAATAACTTAACAGATTATACTTGAATCTCATTTGAATCCACTTAAATTACCTGTAGAAGAATGACTTGGATAATGACTCGGTTCTTCCTTCACAACATCTTCGGCGGTGAACTCGGGTTCTTTCCATGAATAAGGAACGATAGGTGATCCGATCGTCGGAGGCTCACGCTGAAATTGACCCGATGGTTCACAATGACCCGTTGGTACTGTAAACGTTTCCACAAACTCTTCATATTCTTCTGGATTGGCGAATTCTTCAAATTCGTCACCTCTACCATTGTTATCTCCATCATATCCGTCACTATTCTCTTCATCACATTCGCCACCTTCGTTTTCATCACCTTCACCACCTTCGTTTTCATCACCTTCGCCACCTTCGTATTCATCACCTTCGCCAACTTCGTATTCATCACCTTCGTCACTATTGTGTCAATCATATTCGTCACTGTTGTGGTTACAATCTCTATCACGCCTGTATACTTCGTCACCGTTTTCGGCACCCTTGTACTTGTTAAACAAGTCATCGTCACAGCCACTGTCTTTGTTTTCAATTATAGGATCATTTTGTCGATCCTCGATAACAAGAGTATTCCGTCTCTTCTTCGGTTCATTGCGAGACACCCTTCCAACTTCCACATCTTTCCCTTTACATACTCCTCGATACGCAATAGGCGCAATGATCTGTTTCGGTACCAAACTTACACAAAGTGAAAATCTATTACGATATTTGTGCTTCATAAAATGCGAAACATCACCATTGTCCTTCAAAACGGTAGGACCCATTGGAATTGTACCGATTGTGTATGGGACTTCGAGTTTTAAGTCGAACGCGAATCTGTCTAACTCGAGCTTTTCGTATAAAAAATCTACTAATTCCATGTACGTTACCTCTTTCGGAACTACGAATGCATGAGTATCTGCATTGGTGAACATCCATTGGTGTCCTTCCTTCTCTCAAGTGCCGTTAACCATGACAAAACTGCAAAAAAAAGTCAAACTATGCAAAATTAGCATATCTTACAACATCGTACATCATCGTACAGACCGTAATTTTTTTTTTTCCAAATTTCATCGTACAAAAAAGTTAAATCTCATCCTACCATATCGTATACCATCGTACAAAAAAGTTAAAACTCAGATTTTGGACTATGTTTTCAGATCTGATCGATTTTTATTGCTACATTCTATCATATACAATCATAAACTTTGTAAAAATGATTAAGTTAGTATTCTTACTCATGATTCTTTTGAAATCCGCTTAATTAGAGAGGATTTGAGTGGATTTAAGGGTCCCTTGAAATAAAGTATATAAAGTATCATAATATATAAAGCATATATAATATAGGGTAAACTAGCAACGTAGCCATTTTGAAACATGGTTTTTGGAATTTAGCCAACGTTTGGTAAATTTTGCAATCTAGCCATTTACTGAAATTTACGGATATAAAATACCTAATTTACCCTTTTTCTTATACTTGATCAAAACTTTAGCCCACGTTTGACCGGTTTGAATTGTATACAGCCAATTAATTTCAGATTTTTTCGCAATTTAATTGGATATTTAGCCAATTTAATAGGAGATTCGGTGATGTAATTAAAAGAGAAAATTTAATGCAATAAATGCACAAAAAATTTACCATAATTAACAGAAATTAACAAATCAACGGAGATTAACAAAAATTTACAAACATTTACACTGTATTTGCTTACACGGCTATAATTTCAGCAATTTAATTTCAGCTTTTTGAATTCATAGTAGGAGATTCGGTGATGTAATTAAAAGGGAAATGAAATATTTATTTGATTGAATAAAGTCAAACAAGATAATGAATACACGTAATTATGATAAAATCCCGTTCAAAATTAGAAAATAAATTTGGAAAACAAAAATACCGTATTAAATGAAATGAAAGAAATCGGCTCTACCTGCACATATGTAAATTTACCATAATTAATAGAAATTAACAAAGCAACGGAGATTAACAAAAATTTACGAACATTTACACTGTATATGCTTACACGGCTATAATGTTCATTAAAGAAAAAAAAATGCTCAATAACCAACTTTGCCAAACATAGAATTTTTTTTAAAATTCGAAATATAAATCAAATATAACAAATTCGGTTACAAAACCAAGTTTCAAAACGTGTGCTAGTATTTTTGAAACCAAACCAAGACTAATATAGTAAATACCATCTTACATAAATATGACACGTCATCAAATTTGGCTAGATTCGAAAATTAAACGAAACGTTGACTAGATTACAATTGCAACGTTTGATGTGGCTTAGATCGACTAATTTTTCTATAATATAATAGTTTTAATTGGAAGAAAAAAATAAGCTGTAATACTTTTAATATCGTACGAACATAATTTTTATTTCTATGCAAAATTCCGCAGCAAAGCGCGGATTATATATATATATATATATATATATATATATATATATATATATATATATATATATGATGAAATTTAACTAAAGAGACTAAACCATTTACCATGAATATAGACCACTTATTTATATATTATTATTTATTTTTTGAAAAGGAATATAGATCACTTACCATGTCTATTCATGAGATATGCCATGTATAAATATCGAACAAAAAGTGTCAAATCTTGGTTGGGCCACGCACACTTATGCAACACATCAAGGAGATACCAATTCATATCATCATGATTCTCAGTTTTTCCAGCCAAAAAAAAAGGTTCTTAGTCTGATGGTGTAAGTATACACCTGTAATTATGTTTATTAATAATGAGTAGTTTGAATAGTGATCATTAAACCTAATTAATACAATAGCATTGCAAACTTGAGAGTAGAAGATCGTGTATTAACTACATTTTCAGCCAGACATTTCAATAGTTATAAGGTGTTGCAACTACAACCACACGGCAGTTATACACACTGAAATGCAATATATAATATATATATATATATATATATATATATATATATATTTTGTTGTTTATTTATAATTTGCTCACAAACTACAATAACAAAGTGCTCACTAGAGCCCTCTAGATTTACGACACGCAAGACTTACATCAACCAAGATAAAAAAAAAAAAATTAGATAAAGCACTTCGGAAAAAGGAAAAACACTTTCGCTTTGATGGCCTTAGGATCTTCAAAGCATTTTGAAAGGAAGAGAGAAAGTGAAGGAACAAAAAAAACAAAAGAAGTTGCCGTAGTTCAGGGTAGTGGTTACGGGTGTGGGATTCGGCCTATGCTGGTCCAACCAGAGTCAAACAGCTGTCTGGTGGGCCCCATCTATCAGGCCCCATTGGGATTGGACTGCTTGAGTGGGCCCATATTGAGATTCTTATTGGGCTTTGAGTGGCCCATTTCCATGGCATCTTGATCTATAGCGGCCTTTCTCTCTGATTCACCTTTGCCACGGTAAATAAAGTACAAAATAAGCTGTGCGGCTCCTAGAGCGCACCCAAAACCATTCGGCACCTACACAACCCATACATTTAAATTACATCCTATCCCTAAATTATAATCAAAATCAATAGGGAATCTTTTTCACAACACCCTTCTAACAACGTAACAAATTATCATCTGTCACATATGTTGTACTCGCATCAATAAATGCAGTTTTAATTCATATCGTACTCTTCCCAAGGCTAATGTTTGAGAATAAAATATAACAAAAATTTAAAGTAACAAGTTAGAAAGTAACGCAAATGGTCATCAATTACGGTGGGACCCTCTTTTTGGTAGTTAAGAACAAAAGGCCGGGCAGTGAAGGAGTGAGAGAGAGAGAAAGAGCTACCATGCAAAGCAAGAATACTTTTTTTTTTTTTTTCCCATTGCTGTTGGGTGTTTTTTGTTGTTATTATGAAAAAAAGAAGAGCGAGAAGTTACCGCAATGAAAGGGTCACGGCCAAGCAAGCCATACACAAACCAAGAGGTACCACATAAGAAGACAAAAAGAGAGAGGAAGAATGGCATGAACTCCACGCTCCTAGTCTTAATCACCGTCCTCTGAAACAAATATATACATATGATGAATATTATATATATATATATATATATATATATGTATGTGTATTTAAGGAAAGATAGGGTATATGTATACATACCATGATGGAGAGAGGAGAGGCGTACATGACGATGGAGAAAATAGTGGCGGCGAGGCCACAGAAGAGCTTCCGTGTGTTGCCATGCAAAGCGAAGAGAGAGACCAAAGCCACGACGGCGAAAATGGCCAACACGAAGCCGAACAGACCAACTGTTTTGGCCCTCTCTCTCTTCACGGCGTACACGATGAACATCAACACGTACACCGACTCTATCACCGCACCTGTGCCGTTGATCGTCGATACCAGTATGTTGTTCGGTGAAACGAATGGAAGTCCGTACCTGCAATAAATAACATATGATTCAATTTTAAAAACATACACTTTTTTTTTCTTGTTCTTTAAATTTTATTTTTAAATTCTAGCTACAGTTATGAAATTTTGCAAAAGAGAAAAAAAAGGGTAGTCAGTATAATTGAATATGTAAACTTGAGATCGTAGAATAATAAAAAATATGTTTCTTCTCAATTTTTGTCTTCATATTTGTGGGTACAAATAATATTACTCAACTACAATTCTCTCTCTCTTTTTTTTTTTAATCTTATATTTGATTAGATTTCACAAAATATTTCAACTGGATCTTTTACTGTTAATACTTCTCAATGTTCTTCTCAAAAAAATACTTCTCAAAGTTAGCTCAATTGCTCTATTAGACAAACTATGTGTAACGTATACAAAATAGTTGATTTTAAATATATTTATTATGTTGCCTTTTTTTTGTTTGTTTTCAATTTCGATGGATTCCTACAATTTTTTTTTTTTTTTTGAATGAAGATAGAGCTATATACCAAGCTGAGAGGAGACAATTCAGCAAAGTCATAACATACGGAACCCCAGAGAATTGCTCTGTGGACTTGTTCTTCAAGATTCTCTTGAATGTAATCCTGAAATTAGAAATCAAATAGTTGGTTAATCATTCAAGTAAAGAACACTAAAATGAAGTTGTTGGCTATAATTTATTATTGATTATCAGCTTCAAGAGGGGATGATATCATAATGAATTTTTCTTCATTTGCGAATTAATTACACCGAGGTTCACCCATGGTTCAAATTTAGAGAGTCAAAGAGTACGCAAAAAATAAAGATCCGGTTAGCTCTATTGAGAGAGAGAGAGAGAGAGAGAGAGAGAGAGAGAGAGAGAGAGAGAGAGAGAGTTACGTTGGTGCCAAGAAGAGGAACAGAGCAAAGGCATTCCCTGAGACCAGAAAGGAAAAAAAGTTACTTACTTGAAAGAGAAAAAACAAAAAACAGTTAAAAACAAAAGAAGAAAAAATGTGCGAAGGAAGAGAAACTGGAAACAAAATAAAACCCACCGAAGACACCGAAGACGAAGTGAAGTATATCCATATCTCTCGTGGTGCGTGTGGCTTCAAGAACTCGATCAGGTGATTCCACCAAGAAAGAAGAAGAAGAGAAACACAGTACAGAGAGTGCCAAAAGCGAAGAAACCGAGTTCTTGAAACGAAAGAAAATAAATGGCTTTGTTTCTTCGTAGTTGAGTGATATGGAGTTTGGAAGAAGAACTGAACCTAGGGGCGTTTATATAGGAGTTAATACAAGAAGCCAAGCTTTTATTTATTTATGATTAAATGTTTATTATATTGTTGTCTTATAATTTCATAATGATGTCGGTAAAGAAATAAAAAAGAATTTCTTATAAAATACTCTCAAACTACGCTTACTATCCTATCCCTGTGCCTTGGCAGTAATAAGAACCGTCTTCATTTTCTAATCTCTTTGCTGGTATGCTTTATCGTATGTACGTACTACTCTTTTAGAGCGTGAACAAAACTAAAATACCAAATACAAAAATTAACTCAAAATACAAAAAAGTACTGAGATATTATTTTCGGTTTTCAACCGGCCCAAAACATCGATTCCTCATAAAAGAAAGTGCTATACGTCTGTACAAAAATTACAAAATAAAATGAAATTGTCTACTATCTTAAAAGCACATAATGAATCATATTAGATTCTTCTTTAGAACCTACGAGTAATTAATCAGAATTTTCTCTCATTTTTAATTATTTATTTTTATTTCTCTACGTATCTCCAATATCTGAGCGTGAGTTTTGCAAGACCTCTGAGGCCATTTATACATGAAGGCGATAATTCAGTCGTTATGAAATGTGAATTACTTTTCTTGTTAAATTTCAAAAGTTCTTTCTTATAGTAATAGTTTATGATTTATGCTTAAATATCCAATGTTATTTATCACGTTACCGTAAGATAAAAAAAAAAGGTAAGTAGCGCTTATTTTCCTAAACGCCATCTTTATAGTCTTATGGGATCTTAACTATTAAATAAAAATAACCGAGTTCAAGTTTGTATAATTAAAAATTCATTAATAAATCAATATGGTAAGACAGAAGCTCTACTAATCTGGGAAAAAAGGAGAAGAAAAAAGGTTACAATGTTGGGTAAAAACTAGAAAATAACTCTTATATCCGATTCGTTTTAGTGTCTTTATATATATATATATATATATATATATATATATATATATATATATATATATATTTTTTTTTTAAAGGAAACTTCTTAGTGTCTTGTCTTGGAATGCTCGAACACCACCTTAGTTGTAGTAGAAATGATACTAAATTCACTCACTAGACGACCGGATAGGGCTATTTATCCATTTTCTTGTTATCAAAGATAAATGTAGAAGAAGGAAAAAGAATGTAACACCATATGTATAATAAATCTTCAATGCATGTTAATAAAGTGATTCCAGAGTTTCAGTTCATCCACTTTATCCACAAGTGTTATAAAATGTATGTATATATATATATATATATATATATATATATATATATATATATATATATATATATATATATATATAAACAAGTACTTTTAGAAGCGACGCTTTTCATGTCGCGCACAATTTCATTTTTAGAAGCGACATATCGCTTCTACGCTAAGTCAAATAGGTATTAAAAACACAACGCCTTTTGAAAGCGATTTTTTTTTTAAATTAAAAGCGTCGATTGTCGTTTCTAACGCTTTCTCCTACTTTTAGAAGCGATATCTTGTTTCTGTATTTCACAAATATTTAAGCAGTGCATTTTGTCCCTTTAAATTTGATATAAGTTTTAGAAGCGACATGTCGCTTCTAAAATGTAGGCAAGAAACGATTTAAATCCCTCTCATTTTTCTTCTTTCTCATTCGATTTTTCAAAATACTTCATACTCTCTCTCTCTAGACCACCTTGAATCCTACCACCCCGAGCTCCGTCAAGCACTCTGGTGAGTCTCTCTCTCTCACACACACACACACACACCCCCCTCTAATCCCACCGCCCGGAGCTCCGTCAACCACTTGGATGAGTCTCTCTCTCTCTCTCTCTCTCTCTCTCTCTCTCTCTCTCTCTCTCTCTCTCTCTCTCTCTCTCTCTTCTGTGTGTCATTGGAATCTCCGCCCGGCTAACACGCTCCACCCCGCCAACCCAAGCTTGTCAACCACTCCGGCCACCACCACGATCCACCTTCGACTGTAAGTTTCTTTCTCTCACTCCATATATTTCAATATTCAGTTTTATATTTTTTTTTCTCTTCCCGGCCACTACTAGGCATGCATGGCCATCGCCCCTGTCGCCCGCACTGACGCCCAAAAACTACGTGGTAGGGTCTTCTTTGTTGTAATGACCCAAGCTAACACTAATTTAAAGACTATTGATGAAGGACTAACGGTCACCCTAGTGGCCCCCTCTTAAAGAATACTGGTACAAGTAATTTCCAAAATTTAAAAGAAAAATAATATAAACAAGCAAAAGGCTTTTCATAAGTTTTTGGTAATACATAATTACAACACAATTTCCAAAAATAATTGGGTCTTTTTTATAAATTGGTATTTATAAATCCGCTTATCTGGAAATTCATTTTGGATAATTGAACCTTTTCAAACTATTTCTTTTTAAGAATAAAAAATATTTGCGCTAAGATAACGGATGCCAAGAATAGCAAGAGAGAGTAGTCTAAATTCATTTAGTCTAAGGAATTGCTTCAAGTTAAGTCCTTCAGAGATACTCATGTATCAAAGCTTCCTCTAGGATGATTGGCATTAAAGTACTCCCTACAAAGACTGTAGTATTGGTTACACACTTATGCTCTATCTCGAGAATCCCTATCTAGAGGCTATGCGAAAGGATTAGAGTGATCAAATTAAACAATGATTAGTTAAACTACATGTTGTGACATATTAAAATAGTTAAGCTAATTACAATGTGATGTGTCACTCTCATGAATTGAGATTATTCATTGTCACTCGTAGGTGAGTGCTCAATAATTTTTGTACATAACACCATGGAAATGAAATTTCTTTAAAATTTAACACTTCAATTCTTCTCCCTAATTTTTTTTTTTCAAATTTATAAATAACCAAACCACTAAAATATGGAGATTTGCTAAATAGTCAATCGTTTGTAAATTTTAAATAAATATCCATTATTAATGATGTGACATTGTTTGAACATTTTTAGCATTCCATTTATATCCTTGGAGTCTGATGATCTATTTCTAACTACTAATGATTATTTACACCTATTAACGTCTTTTTGACTTTTTAATAAAAACTTATGGCTATTCATTATTTACCAAAGATTGATTGTATGACCAAAGTCGTGATTATATATCTAGAGAGCCTATTATTATTATTATTATTTTTTTTTTTTTGCCAAAACTAAAAGACTAAATCATAAATTGTTTCAACCTATTGTATAAGCCTTTGTGTCTCACTCCGAACTAGAAAATATCTTTCCAATGCACATCTTTGACAACTATCTTCATTGGAAACAAAACCTCGACTCTTGTTTACAAATGATCACAACTGGATTACAACCATCAACCCTCCGATGATGAATACTGATTCATCTCAAGAGAACTTGGTTGAATATCGGTGTTCAATTATTCCACTAAACTGTTTGAGTATATTGATACTAACCTTGTGACTAGGTTAGAAGAACTCAAGAGAAAGAGGGGTCTTGAGTATGCCTATGTAGCTGAAGCTACTCGTTACTGAAGCTTGTCATGAAGCTAATAATGTATCATTCTGGATGTTAGACTTCGGGACTACTAACCATATTTGCAATTCCTTAACTGGTTTTAGGAAAAACAAAATCTTAGAAACAGGCAAGTTCTCCTTCATGTGAGGTGATGGAAGAAGTGTCTCTACAAGTGCAATTGAATATGTCAAGCTGCAATTCCAAAATAATTTTTTTTTAATTGAATGATGTATACTTTATTCCTTTCTTTGGTAGAAACCTTGTATCTGATGCTTTATTGGTCTAGTAAGGCTTTAAATTAAAATTTAATAATAAAGAATTTCAATAATAGATATTGGTTACATAATTATTGCTCAAGCCTGTATGATTGATGGTCTGTATTACCTAAAACAAACAGCACCCATATTATTAGACAATAAAGTGAATGATGATTCACAAGGGAATAGTAAAAAGTTGAAATATGATTTAACCAACAACATCCATCCCGTATATCTTTTTCACCTATGCCTTCTTCACATTAGTCTTGATAGAATTAAGAATTTAAGAGATTAGCAAGAATTGGTCCTCTGCAAACTCTCTCTGGGTTCGTTACCCACATGTGAATCATGTCTTGAAGGAAAAATGATCAAAATTTTTTTTCTTTTCAAAAAGACGTAGAGCTACTGAGGTCCTTGAACTCATACATACTGATGTATGCGATCCCCTTACAATTTTAGGCTAGATGAGGTTATGAATATTTTGTAACTTTCATTCGATGATTACTCTTGCTATGGGTATGTTTACCTTATGTGCCAAAAATCAAGGACCTTTAACATATTTAAGATGTATCGAGCTTTAGTGGAAAGGAAAACTAGAAAATTGATAAAATACTTCGATCTGATCGAGGTACAGAATATATGTCTCAAGAGTTCGATGACTTTCTTAGAGAAGAATGTATTTCTTCTCAGCTTACTAGACATGGCCCTCCACAATAAAATGTGTGTCAGAGAGAAAGAATAGAACTCCAATGAAGGTGGTGAAATAAATAATGAGTTACTAAACCCTTCCCAACTCACTTACTATGTGGATATGCCCTATAAATCGTTGCAAATTTTTCTGAATCAAGTACTCTCAAAGACTGTGCCTGGTAACCCTTATAAAAAATGAACTGGCAAAAAATCTATTTTAGGCCATATTAATATATGGGGGTGCTCATATAGAGTTGCACTTGTTGATATTCTAGCTCTAACATCGATGAAACTATTTCCTATAGACAAGTTATGGCGCCTTTGAATCAAACCTTTGGATTGGACGCCATGAATGTTGAAATGCAGTTGATGCAACCCAACAAAGTATGGAAACTTGTAGACTCACCGGAAACGATAAAACTTGTAGGGTGTAAGTGGATCTATAAGAAGAAGAAATCACCAGGTGAAAATCTAGAGACATTCAAAGCAAGGCACTCTAGTGGGTTGTACCCATCACTTTACTCATATTTGATGAGATCATGTGATTTCACTGCTTTCCATTCTTTAGTTAATTTAGCTTTCGTCATCAAGTATTTTCAATCATCTTAGAATCAACTTACAATTTAAATAAGATTAAATCGCTAGCATTTCTAGTCTTCGTGGGATTAATTCGCTTGACTCCATTTACACTTTACTACTTTTGGGACATGTGCACTTGCATGTATTGTTAAATCACAATAGTGTCTTAGAAATTGCATTAATATTTTGGCGCTAGAAGGAGCGGATTGAAAAAATACAACGACATTACAACCGACAAACATTTTCATTCCACGAGAGAAGCTCAAGACCAACGATGACCATCATGCGGCTCAAGTTCGTTGCAAACTCAATTAAAAAAGTTACAATCTTGGAAAAAAACATCTTCCATTGATTCAAGCCTCACACTTGATTTTGAGGAGAACCTTCACAAGAATCCATCGAAGTCCTCACAAAAGGAAAGCCTCGCTCAACCATCACTCATCACGAGCTCGTGACTCCGCTCACTCGACCATTATTTGCCCATTCAAAATTCAAGATGAGGCCATAACTAACAGCACGCTCGACCTTTGCCACAAGCCCAAGAGCTACATTTTATCATTGATCATTGCAAACCCGAGAGCCCTTGCCGTGCACTGCAAATCGGAGACCCCTCACCGCTCATCACTCACTACAAGTATGGATGACGCTCCACACGCCCTTGTTGTGATCACAATATCTCGTTCGACGAACCTTGCGAGCGCAAGCCATCATGTGTCAAACACGCACGAGTGCGTCCCACACGAAAGCCACGTAGCTCGCCTCAAATGTTTGCATGTCCCATTCGCGCGAGCACACCCCACGTAAAAACTGCATAGCTCACCTCGATCGTTTGTGCGTTTTTCTAGCTCAAGCATGCCCTACGCGAAGGCTACTTTAATTATCTTGATCGCTTAACATGCTTCGACCGCTTGAATTGTGCTCGCTCGACCGCTCGATCGTCGCCCCAAGAGAATGTTGCGAGCTCGAGACCTCGCTCCCGCTACCTGCACTTGAGGCAAGTGTCCCACCCACACAACACACATTCGGAAAAAAATTTCTCGATCATTCAAGATGAACCTTTATATTGACCTAAAAAACTTGGAAATGGAACGTAGTGAGATAAGGGAAATCGAGATACCCCGATCGGAAATTAAATCAAGGTCAGAAAACAGCTGTGACCAAAATCTCTAACCAAACAAAAAGCCAAGACTCTTGAGATGGGGGCATACTAGGAAAAAACAAGCTTTAGATGCGACAAAAGTCGCTTCTAAAAGCCAAAATATCGCTTCTAAAAAATTAATTTAGATGCGACCATTGAGGAGATAAATATTGTAAGGACGGTGGCGTTTTCTTAATATTGAACATGTTTAACCATTGAACTACATTTCCAATACGCTAAATTTCAACAAATGCTACTTCACTGGTTAGATACAATGACCTTACCTTTTGTAATTTTACATTTTTAATGTCAATTAACTCCACTAAAGAATTGACACCTAAAATCTCCTAATTCGTTACATTCCATTTTCTACTCTATACATTACTGGTTTAATACATATTAGATCCGCTGAATAGTTATATATTCAATCCTTCATATGTATAATTATCTAGTTTTCTTTTCGAATGACCATATAACCCTTGTAATTATTATTTCCTTCAATTTATTTATTGTTTGTGAATAAGCTAAAGAAATCTTTTGTGAAATTTTGGTAGCATGTCACATTTCTGTACTCAAAGAGTGATCGTAATGAATACTTGGCCTAAGTAATTTATTCACAATATAAAAAAACAAAGTATCAAGCGATACACATTTGTATTTTAGCAATCGTAATCATGAATTCCATATTGATAATGAGATCTCATGAGTCCAATGAAGATGATGTATCTCTAAGCTAGAGTCTATAAGAATGCATTAGTCTTATTTAATATCTTTATTAGGATATCTAAGAGCAACTATAGTCTCACTAAGATAAAAAGGTCATTGCGATAAAAGTTGCGAATAAAGGCCCTAAGCCTGCATATGATTCGAACGGTTACGCGACTGGACACGTGACTCGAGTCGCGTCTATATGGGTATGAGTCTAACAAGAAACATCCTTGAATTGCTGCATCAATTTGTAGAAATGTTAAGCACACATGGTTACTCGCTTATACATCTAAAAATGTAAAATCCAATGCATCCTTTAGTTCGACTAGTCGCTTTTATAATAAGTCGTATCGTACACGAGATAGACACGACTTGTCACATCTGAGTATATTTAAAACAAATACGTGGGAGAAGTCATCTCTATATTAATTTAAATAAAAAAACTAGGAAAAATCTATGAGAAATTTTTGACACATGCAAAGGGAAAAAACCAAGAGGTCTGCCGTGAAGCAATGACTTATAAGCTTGGTCGAATGACTCGATCGAACCTCCATTGCTTCCACCAGAAACTCCCATTGGTGCGTCCCACCAACCAATTGTTCCTGTCTTCCTACATTCTCATAGTCTTTCAAAAATGTCGGAACACATGCCTATAGATTCTTTCCTTCCTCACAATCCTTGGAAGTTAATCCCTTAATAAATAACATGCCTCCTCACAATCAGGAATTAGGACATAGGAATTTTTTTGCCTCCCCCTCTCATCTAAAACAAAATCACTCTTCCTTACTCTGGGATAACTAAAATTAATAGAAGAGATGAGACCCTTCACAACAATCCTACCACTACTGAGTGTCGAATAGCGCATCAATAAATATCCCTTCGTGCCCCTTTGAGCTTACAGTACATTCGTTTTTTCCCTTTGAGCTTACGCTACATTCTTTTTTCTCTAGTTGCATGAAACTGTTAACCTATTCTTGGTGGGGGACAGACATCAAGTTAAGGAGGCAACCATTTTTTTAGTTTTAACTATATACGATCATAGGGCCCGACTCTTGATGAATCTGCGGAGTATTATATCGATCTTAGAAAATAAATAATTGATTATATACCTTTCCTAACGAAGAATATAATATGGTTTAGACTGCCTATTTCAAACATGGTCTACGCTCGAATAATTTCCACAAATCAATCAATATATTCTATTTAAAATTCTATATTAAACCAGAATTTTCACCTACAAAAATGACGAGCTTAAATCACAAGTATGACTAATACTCGTTTTAACGGCTGCGACTAAGATTGGATGCATACCAGAAGAATCGTTTTATTGTTTGAAATTGTTCCATAATGGAAAGACCAAAATATAAGGTGCTTACCTGGATATATAGTGCATGGATAATATATATATATATATCTATATATATATATATATATATATATATATATATATAAACTCATAATTATTACCAAATAAATGATGAATATGTTAACTTCATAAATAATAAGTTATTTATTTATATATTTTAAATTTTGTAAAATACCATAATTTCTCTATCGTTGCAAAATTTCCTCGCACACGCAAGTGCACGTGGTCGCAATAGTAATAAATTGCAAGCACGAGTCGATACCACGAGGATTAGTTAAATTTAGATTCAAGTTTCACTAGTACGAAGAGAACCCAGAAGATTTGAGAAAAACACACAAATACAGTTTTTCGGTGCGGATAACTTTTGGGTGCGACTTTTCGCACCTAAAAGTCGCACCAAAATTACTTTCGGGTGCGACTTTTCGCACCCAAAAGTCACTGAAGTAACCAAAAAATTTCGCTGATTTTTTTTATATTTGGGTGCGAAAAGTCGCACCCAAAAGTTCATCATACCTTTGGGTGCGACAAAGTCGCACCCAAAAGTCCAAAACATTTCGTCTAAAAAATTAGCGGGATTTTGTTCCCTCTCTTATTTCACTTCTAAAATTTCACTTCTAAATCTTGCGAAAAGAAAAGAAATAAAGAAAAGAAAGAAAAGAAAGAAGAGAGAAAGGGAAAGAGAGAGACCGAGAGAAGGAGAGAGAGAGCCGAGAGAAGGAGAGAGAGGAAGAGAGCGAGGGAGTGAGCGACGGGGGTGAGCTCACGGAGGAGGAGGAAGCTCGACCAACAACAAGCCACCGAGACCCGAAACCATCTCGAGCGCGCGCGTCTAAGCCGAGAAGATGAGGACGCCGTGAGCCGCCGAGGACGCCGGACCGAGAGGAGACGCCGGAAAACGAGGCTGAGAGCACCGGAGGGTTGATTTCACAGCCACAAAGGTGAGAATTTCTCTTACCCAAAATGGATTTTGAGATCTAGGGATTGGAATTCAAATTTGGGATTTTTGATTTTCTTGTTTGATTTCGTGAAATTGTTGGCTGTGGATGATTGCTTGAGCTTGTTTGTGATGATTAGTACTTGAGTTTGTAGATTGAAATCATTGGTTGGATTTTTCTCTTGATTTGTTTGGCCGAAAATTAGGTATTAGGGTTCATGAATTGGGGGTTTTGATTTTTGGATGTGCTTTGATGATTCTCAGATTGAAATTATGCTGGAATTGGGATTTTCGGATGTAATGATTCTGAGGTTGATTCAGTGATGATTCTGATAGTTGAGATGATTGGTTTATGATTTTGAGCGAGCTTGAGTTTGAGTTTGTCTTGGCCGTGTGAAATGGTTCTGGCCGTGCGTGTGTTTGGGATTTTTGAATTTCTTGGATGATTTCTGGAATTGATTGAGTTTTGATGATTGATTGAGCTTGATTGTGATATATACCCTCCACAATCATAGTTATTATCCCATCACACCTGCTTCAATATATACAAATTACAAAATTTTATCGAGAAAGTTTTTGCTCTATATCTACACAGAAAAAAAAATGGAGAAGCTTAGGAATGAAATGATGATTTTGAGTTGTATTTTATCAATAATACTTGTTTTGCATGTCATGAGCCGGGCAACATCTCAGGAAATCGGTACGTATTTAGTTACTATAACATGGGTATATTTTTCTCCCTTAAAATAAATTCTACTTTATTTGTTGGATTTTTTTTAAATGCTCCTCAATTAGCTAAATATATATAGTAGACAATTAGTTGTTTTGATTGTAAATTACTACATTGCACGTAGACGATACGAGCTTGTTCGACTACTTAGAAGGGAGTCCGAGGGGACCCCTGCAATGGGGAGCGCTTCGGCTGGATTGGGGGGCAGATTCGACCTCGAGCTCCACCTCGTCCACCAGAGCCCCGTCGGCGATATCGTCGTCATTGGAGTCACTTATCGGATTAACCAAACCCATCACGATTCCTTCTTGTCAATGGTATACATTTTTCATATTCATGTCTATATATTTCTTTAAATGTAATTATTTAACTTTATTTGGTTTTAATTGAATTAGTTTGATGATTCTGGAGTGTTTTGTGGCTCGGTTGGTGTTTGTGTGCATGTATTTAATTTCTTTTTATTTTTATAAATAAATTAAGAATCGAAGTCACTTTTAAATCAGGTGACAACTAAAGCATTGATAATAATTATGTTTTTCAAAGATTTAAAGTCACTTTATAATAGAGTGACGTCTAAAGCATCATTTCTTGGTAACTTTTGGGTGCGACTTTAGGTGCGGAAAGTCGCACCTAAATGTCGCACCCGAAAGTCATGACTTTTGGGTGCGACTTTTCGCACCCAAAGACCTTTAGGTGCGGAAAAGTCGCACCTAAATTCGCACCCAAAGGTATCATTGGGTGCGAAAATTGACTTTCAGGTGCGAAAAAGTCGCACCTGTTACTATTTTTTGTACTAGTGAAAGGGTGTCACAAACTTTTTAGTAAGCAATTTAAATAAAGAAATGAATAAAAGAAACGGGTTTAACAAATAGAGAGAGGTAGGGCTATGGCTTCACGAGTTCAATCTTCGGTTTGGATTCGAAGGAATTCATGCACGATTATTATTAGGATAATTTACAAGATTACCCCCTGAACTAGTGCTTGATTAACAAAGTGCACCCTGTACTCGGATTTTCAACAAAAAATACTCTGAACTCAGGTTGATGTTGACTTTTGCCCCTTCTGTTAAACTTTTTCAGTTACCGTCCAATTGAGGTGCACGTTTCACTCACGTGAGCTGAGTATAGAGGGTATAAAGGTATATTTGGCTATATAATTGTATTTCATTTATTAAATAACTCGAAAATATTAATTATATTATAATTATATTCGAAATTATATCCTAAAGATTAAAACCGCCCAAAAAAGTCTGAAAAATAAAACCCCAAATCGCAAATTTTTAGGGTTTCTTCGAAAAAGGATAATTTCGGCGTGGATTCCTCCAGGTTGTTCGATGCGAAGCACTGGTGGTGGAACGAAGTCCCCGGCCAAGAAAAAGATGTCTCCGGCCAAGAAAAAGATGTCTCCGGCCAAGAATAAGATGAAAAGAAAGTCCCCGAAAAAGAGAGCTCAGTCTCCGACGAAGAAAAGGGATTCCAAAAGTAGCGCAACAACCCATAAGTTACCAAAATACGGTGAGAAAGTGTTATTAAATAAGAAATGCAGTAGGGACCACTGTGTACGGTGGACCTGAGATTGTTGTTGCGAAGCCTTAAATTCGAAACACTTGGGACCACATTTGATGTGTTTGTCTTATGTTAGTGGGTTTGTAGGTTTGAAGCTTCAATTTCGAAATAGTAGGGACCACTAACTTCAGTTTTTGGCTTTGTGTTGTTGGTTGTTCACGCTGGATTCATTGTGAGAATCCTTTGTTTATTGATTATTTAACCTCTATCAAATCCTTAAACTTTATCTGATATGTGTCCTTTTATTTATGATCCTGTTATTCACTAGTTTAATGATTAATTAAACTTTATCTAATATGTTTTAGGATCCTATTTTTATTTACTTGTTTATTGATTAAGATGACTGTATGTAACGTGTTTTATTTACTTTTTTGTTTGATTACAGTGAATGGGTCTGGTAAGTTCACATTTCAAATTCACCATGGTGGTAAAATGAAATTGGTGAATGACCGGTTGTCTTACGTCGAAAGCAAAGTAGATTTTGTAGACTACATGGACATGGATCGGTTGTTGATAGTGGAGATCGACGGGATACTCATTAAAGACTTGGGATACTACTGTGGAGCAATGTATTACGTCATACCCGCGTATTCCGATGAGCTTGTATTGCTTGATTCAGACTAGGCCTTGATGTCCATCGTAGGCGAGCTAATTGAGAACACGTTTGAGGTGTTGTTGTACTGTGACCACCCCATTCAAGAAGGAGGAAGTAAGCCGGTGCTGCTATTAGATCAGAGTCAACATGATGACACTTTACGTCCAGTTGAAGAGACTCAGTCAGTAGTTGAAGGGAATCAAGGATCAACGAGTCCAATTCCAGAGAGTCAAGTTCTAGAGAGTCAAGTTCCTGAGAGTCCAATTCCAGATAGTCAAGTTCCAGAGAGTCAAGTTCCAGAGAGTCAACCTCAAGCGTCCCAGAGTCCACCTCAAGCGTCCCAGAGTCAACCTCAAGCTTCCCAGAGTCAACCTCAAGCGTCAGAGAGTCCACCTCAAGCTTCACAGGTTCCAACACAAGATACTCAAGTAGAAGTGGAAGCAGACGAAGAACCAGAAGTGGAAGAGCACAAAGAAGCAGAGATCGAGGAAGATAGCGGATTTGAGATGAGTGAGGACGACGTGATCGTTGATGGAGCAGCTATAGATGGAGGCCTAACAGGCAAAGGAAAAATGCATCTCAGTGATGAAGAACCAGTATCTGATACAGATAGTGACTACAACGACGAAGATGATATAGACTTGAAGAACTCGGACGCGTCTAGCGAAGAAGAAGCGAAGACCGATAAACGTCGTTCAGTTTGGAAGAAGGTGCTTCCCAAATTCCAGGAGTTTAGACAAGACACGGATATGACACAACCGGGACTCAAACTAGGATTAAATTTTCCTAGTGGAAAAGTATTCAAAGACGCTATTCGAGAGCACTCTATCCGATCCGGGAAGGAAATCAAGTTTAAGGTCAACGATTCAAACAGAGTTAGAGCTGTTTGTAAAGATAAGACGTGCAAATGGTTATGCTATGCCTCTTTTCTCGGTAAGACAACCACATTCGCAATAAAGACGTACGTGCCTGAACACACATGCCCGAGAACAAATGAAAACCGGTTTGCTACGTCACGATGGTTGTGTAAAAAGTATATGCCAACCTTCACAGAAAACGAGTCTTGGTCTGCTGTTGGCTTCATGAATAAGGTACAACAAGACTTAGTCTTGAATTGCTCAAGACAAAAGGCGTACCGGACAAAGAAATTCGCTGATGCGGTGATAGAAGGCTCGTACAAAGAGCAGTACGCTAAGTTGTGGGACTACGGGGCTGAGATCAGGAGATCCAACCCCGGTTCCACGGTTGAGTTTCTAACCGAGTCCGATGCAGAAGGTAATCCTATATTCCAGATGCTCTATATTTGTTACGCCGGTTGTAAAGCTGGTTTCGTTGAAGGATGTAGACCTGTTATCGGTTTGGATGGATGTCACATAAAAGGACATCACACAGGTCAGTTGTTGACGGCCATTGGCATTGATGCCAATAACAGCATGTTTCCTATAGCGTTTGCAGTGGTTGAGTCCGAGTGCAAATCGTCGTGGGCATGGTTTTTAAACTTTCTGCGAGACGATGTGGGCATACACAATGGACATCATTGGACATTTATTACTGATAAACAGAAGGGGTTGAAGGAAGCACTGAGTGGGATGTGGGAATAGGGTTTTGTACAGGCAGAGCATAGACATTGTGCACGGCATCTGCAAAGCAATTTCACGAAGGTAATGTACTAATTTTCTGATATTATTAATTGATGTCTTGATGGATTCACTCACTTAAATACTGAATTCTTGATTCAATGTCAGGTTTTCAAAGGTCAATTTCTTAAGAACAAGGTAATGGCAGCGGCAAAGCAATATTCCGTCCCAAAGTTCTTTCAAGAAATGGAATTGATCAAATCAGAGGATCAAGACGCGTATGATTGGTTACTGGATAAAAACCCCCGTAATTGGGCCAGAAGCAGTTTCAGAACAACACCAAAGTGCGACATCCTGCTTAACAACCTTTGCGAGAGTTTTAATGGAACTCGGGCCGTGTTGCTAGCTAGAGGACGACCTATTCTCTCTATGTTAGAAAGAATTAGGATGTACCTTTTGCAGAGATTCAGCAAACAACGTCTAGCTGCGGAGAAATGGACGGGCGACATTGGTCCTCGGATTTACAAAATCGTTGAACAGAATAAAATCAGCAGTGGTGCGAACATAGCAATCTGGTCCGGGGGTTTTAAGTATCAAGTTCAGAACATGTATGGGAGCATGTACGCAGTTGACTTAGGCACAAGAATCTGTTCATGTTGTCGATGGGATTTATCAGGTACGTCATGAAATGTATCCACTATTTTAAGTAGTTACCTTATTACTTATATGGTTTCAACATGTCCGATCATCCATAGGGATTCCGTGTGCACATGCCATTGCATGTATATGGGAAAGATCGCAGCAAGTAGAAATGTATATCGACGATTGCTACAAAAAAGAGACGTACATGAAGGCATACAAACACCAAATCTTTCCGATGAATCCTATCGAGCAGTGGCCTAAGACAGGTCTAACACCTATGGGAATGCCGCCAAATAGAGCAAAGCCGGGAAGACCCAAGAAATTGAGGAGAGTAGAACATGATGAGGTTATTCCACCGGGTGGAACCAGAATGACTCGAAGATACGTCACGGTTACATGTTCTGGATGTGGAAAATCGGGTCACAACCTAACGACATGCTTTAGGAGGACACAAGAAGAACATGTCATCTATTTTCTTAGCTACAAAAAAACTGTGAAGATTTTCTAATTTCTAATAAACTTGTAGAGGCAACAACAACGACATGCTAGAAATCAACATCAAGCTGCTAGACATGCTCACCGAGGTACTGCTGAAGGTGAAAGTAGTCAAACAGGAGGCAGTCAAGGCACTCAACAACCACAGCCTAGGGTAAGTCTATCAGAACTGAAATACATTACCTTATAGATACCTTAAATAGCAATGTATCTAATCAATTGAAATGTATACAATTACAGCGTAGCCCGAGGCTCAACAGGGTTCCAACCAGACGAAATGTATTAGAACCGAAGAATTTGTTCTGATTCTCGTGTTTTTGGACCACAATATTATGGTGAACAAGTTATGAAGTTGGATTACCGGTCTTACAATCATATTTTGTGCTTTTGGGTAGTTTTTTTGGGCATTTTGGTAGACTTGGCTCGTTTAGGTCTCGAAATGATGTAATTTAGTGTGTCAAACTTATGGTTTCTTCAGTTTTTGGACATGGAATGCAAAGTTTGTAATTTCTTACTATCTTGTTTGATCAAATTGAATGATAACTTTTGGTTGAAATGGAATGCAAATTTACCAGCAAAATACCATAAACCTATTACACATACCATTACACTTACACAGTTACACATACCATTGCACACATAAAATACCATAAACCTGTTACACATACCATTACACAGGATATCCCTATTACACATACCATAAACCTGTTATACTAACTACTGCAAGTATATATGATCACAAATAAAACTTTAACATTACACACATCAAAATACAATTACACATACACAATTACACATACACAGTTACACATACCATTAAACACATTCAGTTTGGGACTATTTGAAACAAAACGCATAAATTAATACAACAACAATTATTAACATAATGTTCTTGATTTTCTGGGCTTCTGCAATCAGTTTCACACTCACTTCCTTCGCTTCCTTCATCTCACCACGGACTTGATACACAGCGGCGTTAATATTACGTACTTCTGCTAGAATCAACTGGCTCCCTTCCTTAGTCTCGCAACTGGCTTCATATACAATATTCTTCTTCGCGCCTTCATCACTCATTCCCTCCTCCTCCAGTTTATTTATTTTCTTCAATAAACCCGGGATAATTTGGAGAGACCTTTTACACATTTTCGGATCAATCCATTGTAACATGCCACAACCAGCTTCCACATTTTTCTGCGAATAAAACCCATCACCGTCCTCAATTAATCAAGTGATACGCAGACGACAACCAGGAATACAAATATTAATAAACCCTTACCTTGTATCTGGAACAGCCATAAAACCTTCGACCTGGGTTGTCACACGTCCATGACGTGCGCTCGACACTCAACAGACCACATTTGCAACGAGGACTCCGACGACTCTCCACTGCTTCGTCGACGCTTGCTGTAAATGCGCTATTCGACGACGAATCCATGAGGAACAAGTATACAATCTGAGATTATGGGTTCGTTTTGGGTTGAGAAGATCGGTTTGAAGATCGACGACAACGCCCGATTTAGGTTTTAAAATTGAAGAGACCGCGCGATTTGGGTTTGAACACCGACGAGACGCGCGATTTGAGTTTGAAGACCGACGAGCCGCGCGATTTGGGGGTTTAGGGTTACACGGATTTTGGGATTTTGTAATTGTTTCCGATTATGTTCAAATGTTGACATAATTTATTTATTAGTTTTTAATAGTTTCCTAAGGGTATAATGATAATTTCAACTCCATACTGAGCTCACGTGAGTGAAACGTGCACCTCAATTGCACGGTAACTGAAAAGGTTTAACAGAAGGGGCAAAAGTCAACATTAACCTGAGTTCAGAGTATTTTTTGTTGAAAATCCGAGTACAGGGTGCACTTTGTTAATCAAGCAGGAGTTCAGGGGGTAATCTTGTAAATTATCCTTATTATTATTCATACTTTACTACTCATACTCACATTAATCATACACTAAATATCTTTCGAGCACCTAGCAGCCTAAACCTATGCCGGAATTTTATCTCTCGACGTCAACCCCTAAAAAGCACGGCAAGCATTAAACGCAAGAGTATTCACACGAGTCAATAACAACCTAGCTAAATATAGTCTAGGAATGTAATACCGTAATTCAAATCAATCACACTAACAACCTAACTTTTCTAAAGCATCCAGTCGAAATTAAAGATCATGCATAAGTAGTTAGCTATTCTTATACAAGTATTAAGCAAAAATTTGAATTAAGTAAAGAAATCAGAATCATAGCAATTCAACAATATATCAAAGGGAATCCGTCACCGATTCATGAACTCGCTACACCATAGCCCTATGGGAAATTAATGCATGAAGAGGCGAAGAACAAAATGAAGAGAAAAAGAAAGAAAAATAAAATAAAAATGAAATCTTCATTAATTTAAAACTGGAGTTTAAGAGATTAGATATAAGGAAGAAGAAGAAAACTGTGTCGATGAACAAGACACTCTCATCTCTATCTCTCCAAAGCAAAATCCAAAATAAAGCTGAAGCTAAAAAATATATGATTTAGGTTACAAAGGTGTTTTTATCATTGGAAGGGTCATTTTTGGAGTCATCTGAGCCTTCTATTTAGATCCAATTGTCAAGATCGTCTAAAAAACATAAATTTCATATTCCAGATTTTAGGAGGCGCGTGGTGAAAGGCTCGCGGTGCAAGGAAGACTTTTCTTGCTTATGCGTGATATGCGCGGCGCGGGAAGTGGACCTCTCGGTGTGCGCGCTCGAGTTTTGCTTTCCCGTGGAGCGCTCTTACAATTTTGAGACTCGTCGAAGAGTCATGGCGCACAGAAGAAAGAATATTTGCACTTATTGTTTTGAACTCCGTTTCGACCCGTTTTGTCTCCAAGTTGCCTCTTTTTCCATGAAATTGACTCTGAACACTATTTTGCTCTTTTGGACCTATAACTCATCAAAAACACACTAAAAACCATCAAAACACCCCAGGACTCGTCGGTTTTTCATCCAAGAGATAGGAGTTTTACACGTGATTAATACACCTATCATCTATAGAGCTAGTTGGAATGTAATTAATTATCGTGTTTTAAATTGAATTGAATTTGTGTTGTAAAAAAACGTATATTTTTTTTTACAATGAGAATTGAACTTAAAACATCGACTTTAGAGGTGATATGGAACTACCAACTGGACTATGCTATGTAACCCATGCCGAAGCGCTTCAACTTCACCTTTGCTTCATAGTACTTTTCTGGAATTCGGTTACCAGTTGGATGAGACTTCTCCAGGAGTTGAAAAAGTTCAATGAAAACTTGTTCATCCAATGGTTCGTGACTTTGATGAGCATCAACAAAACCAAGAACGAAAAAGATGATAACTGTTTGCAGCTTGGATACAATTATGCTTCCAACTTTGCAAAGACATCATCCATTTTCTCTTCACGCAACTCACTCGGGGTTGTATCCGCAATATCATCGAAATCCTTATCATCCATGATATCATGTGCATGCAATCCACCTACGTCTCTTTGATCAAGATCGATGGCCGCCTCTTGGATGATGCGAGGAGGTCGTGGCTCGTCGTTATGATACCATTCCGTGTAGTTTGGGTAGACCCGTGGAATAAGAGGTACGACCTTACGACCCCAATAACATGCCATCTCGTGTTGTTGCAAGTCTTGCAAGGACACCTATATTAAAAATATCTATTTGATTAGAAGTGCGAAAGGTGAATAAACTCGTTTACGCCTGATTTATACTGCAAGTTCAATCAATCATTCTCGGTACTCCAATCTTTACTTAGATTTGACATTTCCCTGAACGAGAAGGGAAACAAGAGAAACGATTAATTTTATGTCACTATGAAAAAGAGTTATTACTATAGGACCGATATTGATTTAGTGGGAGAGAGAGAGAGAGAGAGAGAGAGAGAGAGAGAGAGAGAGAAAGAGAGAGAGAGAGAGAGAGAGAGAGAGAGATATAGATGATATTATTTTTGAAGTATAATAATAGAAATTGAGCTCAAAGACAGGCATATTGTATAATTCGAAATATTCTATCGATATTTCGGTAGAGTCTTCTCTATATTGATAAACCAAAAACATGCAATTTTATATAAAACTATATATTTTTATATATCATCCAATACTATCTTATTCATCAACTAAACCCTAAATCGAGCTTCTGTGGCTCGGTCACAACAATTCAAGAATAAAAATAATAAATAAAAAAAATATTAAAGACATAATCTACCATTTCATTTTTATTTCAAATAACTATTTTCAATTTAACAAAATCAATTAGGATTACAAATTACATAAAATATTTCTTTTCTAATTACTACATACTTCTATCTCCTTCTACCAACAATTTTATAATTATTAGGGTTGATGAATAATTACTACTTAGCAAATTTTATTACCAAACTAATTACTAAGCTAGTTAACAATTTCATTAACAAAATATTCAAATATACAAAGGTATATTAACTCACTTTCAAACTAATTAGCTAATTAACTAACATGTATTTAGCATTCAAACTACATAAGGCTATTATTAACTAACTTTCAAATTTCATGGAATAAACTACACATAAAACTAACATAATTTAATTATTTAACATGTTAATTACTAAGCATACAAACTATATAACAAATTTTTTAGATTTTCAAATTTCATTAACCTAATATAATTAATAACAACTAACAAACGTACAAAGTTGCACAAAGTCAGTGGTTAGTGAGGACGTGGCTTGGGTCAGTGGTGTAAGCTGGTCGCTTGGGTCAGTGGGCTCGGGTTAGTGGTCAGAGAGGGATTGATATATTTATATATATATATATATATATATATAGGGAGAGAGAGAGAGAGAGAGAGAGAGAGAGATAGAGAGAGAGAGAGAGAGTGATTACCTGCGAGACGAAGACGCTGTGACAGAGCACATCAAAAGAGAGTATGGCAGAGAGATAGAGAATGAGTGAGACAGAAACTGAAACTCTAAGACACACGCAGAGAAAGATAGAGACAGAGTGAGAGAGAGAGAGAGAGAGAGAGAGAGAGAGAGAGAGAGAGAGAGACAAAGCATGAGAGATAGAGAGACAAAAAAACGTACATTTGGACATGGCGGAAAATGGCACGCGGCGGAGCACGTCGATCAGTGGGTGAGTCTCCCGACGTCACTATGGCCCGAGACCTTATATTTGAGTGAGGTAGAGAATGTGAGACAGAGAATTAGAGAGCGAGAGAAGGAGGAGGAATGAGAGATAGATGAACCTTCCCAATGTGATTTTACTCTCGTTGGTGTCAATTAGGTAGTTTGTGGACTTTTGTTGCTCTCCATGGAGGGGGCGGAAGGATGGCGGAGGAGTGATGGTGGTCTCGGATTGAGAGAGAGAGAGAGAGAGAGAGAGAGAGAGAGCTTGTGATGGACAAAAAGAGAGGCGGAGGAACATGACAGCTCGTTGGTGGTCGGAGAGAGCAGCGACGAACAACGGCTCGGTGGTCGAAGGCTTGGTGGTGGTCGCAGCAAACATAGTAGATGTGAGAGAGAGAGAGGCGGAGTAAAGGGACCGACGAGAGAGAGAGAGAGAGAGAGAGAGAGAGAGAGAGGAAATTTGGGGTTTTGTTCCGCGAAACGAAAAGAGAGAGAAAGAGGTAGTCAAAGAGAAGTTTGGGAGTTTATGAGTGGAGAGAAGCGGAGAAGATCTTGACTTGACTTAGATACTGGATGCGACAATGTCGCATCCAATGCTCAATTGGATGCGATATGTCACATCAAAACTCATTAAAAATAAAATAGGGAGAAATTTTACCACATCGTTAAATGAACCAAATAAAAAGAAAAATTATATCCCGCTCATAATTTAGATGTGACAAGTCACATATAAAAATTGTCCAAAGCTAAACATAATTTGAATTTTGTCCTAGTGAAAACACATTAATTATTACTTTACTCCATCGAACCGAGATAAATAAATGAATGATATGGCAACGACGTTGATGAAGATATCCATATACGATCAAAAACCGTCGTCTGTTTTTTTTATATTATATTATGGACAAAAGCTCCAAGACAAAACATAAAAAAACATAGGAAGATTGATACTTTTTGAAACCAATTATCCATCCAAAAATGATCATCGAGATTTCATAAAATTCTGAAATACCATCATGATTCTTCTACAAGAATATCGTAAAGGAAAGAATCAAATTTCTTCTAGATAATAAGAATGCTTTTATGCAGCGTAAACGAGTATATATCTACCGTATAAACAGGCCACGTGTTTATAAGAGCAACACTGTGATTTATTTATTTTCCGAAAATAAATAAATCGTTATTACTATTATTTTAAGACACATACTGAAAAGCCCTAGATATCCCCTGTCTAGCTAGTGGTATCACCACCAGACACTTAAATTGTCCCGCAGATATGTATTTGCCTAGTTCATCAACATCTATTACATTTTCAGAAAGCATTTTGACATCTATATGTTCACATAAATATATCGACAACGTGTAGTGACGATCAAAGCTAAGTAAAGGGTTTTGGCATTTATTCTGTTCACATATCAACGTCGTATACATATATTAGTAGCAGTCTACATGTAGCATACTGTACAGAGATTCTCAGGAGAGAGAGAAAGAGGTGTATTCAGAGTTGGTCTTCTTTCCTAGCTAATAATAATAATAATAATAATAATAATAATAATAATAATAATAATAATAATAATAATAATAATAATAATTTCGGAGTTGGCTATCGCATAATTCAGTTCAAGTTCGAATGAATTAGAATAAACTTTGGACTCAATCACTGTAATAAAAACCAGACGTACGTAGTTGTAATAATAATCAGACGGAGTCGTCGCAATGGATGAGAGTCTAAATGCTGGCATCGCTGGCATGCCATGACCGAAAACAAAGTTACTCTTAGTAAAAGAACTATATGCATATAAATGTGGGTATGTGAGAAATAAGGAACGTCTATGAGGGGTGAGAGTACTTTTGTTGTGATATTTATTAGTTTTCATACTTAATTATGTAATTAGTATTAAAATGAATTTTTTTTATACTACACACATATTTATTATCAAGCCACGTAATATCTAACGACACATAAGCCAAATAAGAGAATGTTGGACTTTTCTTATTATGGGTTTGTGTGTCCGCGGGTCTAAATTGTGGCCCATACGCGATTCTGTGCTCTCGCTATGATAGAGGTAGATTTTTCCGATCTTTATTACAACAAATATATAAAACAACTACAACTATTTTAGCCGTGACATGCCGTGGCTATATAGCCGCGACAATTATAGATACACCATGACATATCGTGGCTCTTTCTAATTTCAAAATTTTAATCAGGCAAAAATTTGTTAGTGCTTATATATTTATGAATTTTTAACAGCCGCAACCTATGTCGCGGATGATTACTAAATAACGACCAACAGTCGTGACAATAGCCGTTGCTATTAGGTTAGAAATAGTATTAATTGTTTTTGTTATCTTCACTTCAATTTCTGTAATAGACCCGACATTTCTAGCAACAGTTGCAACGCTGTTGCCGATTTTTATTATAGTGCATTAATTGAATGTAAAATATTATATAGTTCCAAGGTCTTCAACTATTTAAGATGGTATAAATTATGCTTACAAAAAAACTTCACGTTAAACACAAAATATTACAAAACTTTATAATCACCGAGACTAAAAAATTCAGTCTAGTACTAGTAGTTATGACTTTAACTAGTTCGAGAAAGCTTGATCCAATAAAAACAAAAACTGAGAAACGATTTAACATAGTAATGACCACAACAAGTTGGGACACGTCAATATCATAGCATAATTGAGAGAGTGCATTCAAAACGAGGAATGATACATTGCCCTCAACGAGAAGGACTCCTTTTGTTTGCTATTTTTGTTCAGTTTGTAATTGCATGTATTTAACGCGTGAAATAAATTGTGCACCGCAATGTATTAAAGCTTTTGGCTATAGCTAGGTAAGAGTCTTATCCAATTATTAGCCACGTACGCATATATGTGTGTATGTGTATATATACACACACAGGTACACGTATACGTGGTATGTGCATCGAAGTTGCATTTAGTATTTTATTAAATTTATACGGTCGATGTTCACAGAAACACAATCTTATTTTCGCCCCTACACACTCGTATATAAGAATCGAATTTGTTCACGCAATTATCCACCAATTTATTACGACGGATATATATATATATATATATATATATATATATATATATATATATATATATATGTTGGAATAAAGTTAATAAATAAATAAATATTATTTATTTGTTGGAATAAAGTGTTGGAATAAAGTTAATAAATAAATAAATAACATTTATTAACATGTGGATGGCTGATTTTGTTTGCCAAAATCGGACCTAAGTTGAATGAGAAATTGACGAGCTGGACAAAGTCACTTAGCTCGACTAGATAGGACGAGCTGGGCAGCTCGACTAGATAGGTCGAACTGGACGAAGTGACGGAGTCACTTCAGCTCGACTGGAGAGGTCGAACTGAATCAGCTCGACTGGAGAGGTCGAACTGATAAGCTCGACTGGCAAGGTCGAACTAATAAGCTTGACAGGCAAGGTCGAACTGATCAGCTCGACTAGGCGAGGTAGAGCTGGACGTATTGACGAAGTCATTCAGCTCGACAAGGGCGAGACCAACGTACTAGAGGTCGAACTGGATCAGCTCGACTGGAGAGGTCGAACTGATCAGCTCGACTGGCGAGGTCGAATTGATCAGCTCAACTGGCGAGGTCGAACTGATCAGCTCGACTGGCGAGGTCGAACTGGACGAGCTCGACCAGACGAAGTGACGAATTAAAGCCTACGGTTTTTGGGCTTTAAGCTCACTTTATGGCTGTGTTCAATGCCATTAATGCTGAAAACGTTGGACGCTCTGAATGGTTTGAAACGGTGTAATTACTGGGTGTAATGACCTGCGTTATTGCCTTTATGGCTGGACGTTTTGGAATTCAAACCTCACTGCCTTGGCCTATATAAAGAGGTTTAAGCTCTCATTCATACATACGGAAGTATACCGAAATATACATAGAGAAAATTCCTCTTTCCCCACTGTTCCCGAATTCTCGCTCTTTCCCAGAAAATATTCTTTGTCTTGGTGATAGTATTCTCACAGGTTCTAGTTCGCTGAGAGAGTCAAGTGGTTGGTGCTCAACTTGTCTCTGAAGTCGTTGTATCTTGGGAGGCTTTCGCTCACGAATTCCAGCACCCTTGGGAGGGCGATAAAAAGCTTTGTTAGCAATATTACATAAATAATATTGATATAGACGAATAAAGACAAATTGCTTGTTAGGAAAATACACGTAAATAAATTACAAAAAAAAAACCGGTTACACCTTTGTACAAAGAACCGGAGAAAACAAAAACAGACCTAGAGGCCTGGGAAGTTTGACGGACTCAACTTCAAAAGGTGGCAACAAAAGATGGTTTTCTTTTTGACAACCATCGGACTTGCACAGTTTTTAACCGAAGATCCTCCGGCCACTCCTCGAGAGGGTGAAGCCGACCCACAAGTGCTTCGGGCCTATGTGGGGTGGAACGAATCCGACTATCTTTGTCAAAACCACGTGTTAAATTGTCTCGCCGACTCTTTATACAACGTGTATAGCTCTAAAGTATCTTCTAAAGAGCTATGGGATTCGTTGGATCGCAAGTATAAAACCGAGGATGCGGGCTCCAAGAAGTATATTGTGGGTCGCTTCCTTGAGTACAAGATGGTGGACACAAAGACCGTTGTAAGTCAAGTCCAAGAGCTTCAACTCATTTTCCATGAGGTTCAAGCCGAGGGAATGACCATTAGCGAGTCTTTCCAAGTTGCCTCCGTGATAGAGAAGTTACCACCTGGGTGGAAGGAGTTCAAGAACTACCTCAAGCTCAAGCGAAATGAGATGAGTCTTGAGGACTTGGTTGTTCGCCTCTGAATCGAGGAAGACAACCGAGGATCCGATAGGAGACTTAGAACCGTCTCCGAGCGAGCTAACGTCGTCGAACATGGCGAGAACTCGAAGGGGAAGAAGCCCGCCCACAAGCTTGGAGTCAAGAGTGGGACGTTCAAGAAGAAGGGCCAACAAAAGATTGTTGGTAAATGCTACAATTGCAACAAGGTCGGTCACCGAGCTGTCGATTGTAGAAAGCCGAAGAAGAACAAGGAGGCCAATGTTGTGGAGGATGATAATGACCTCCTCGTTGCTGTGGTCTCCGAGGTCAACATGGTTGACTCAAACCCGAAGGAGTGGTGGCTGGACACTGGAGCAACCCGCCACATCTGCACTGACGAGAACTCCTTCTCCACCCTTGAGCTACCTGGAGATGGAGAGAAGTTGTTTATGGGAAACTCTGCCACTTCTGAAGTCAAGGGGGAAGGTGAAGTCTTCTTGAAGATGACCTCTGGGAAGGAATTGAAGCTCACCAAGGTGCTCTACGTGCCTGATATGAGGAAGAATATGATTTCTGGGACTGTGCTAGATAACCATGAGTTTATGATGGTTTTAGAGTCTCAAAAGCTTGTATTGTCTAAGAATGGCATGTATGTGGGCAAGGGCTATGTTAAGAATGGCATGGTCAAAATGAATGTAATGGCCATCAAGGCAAAAGATATTAATAAAGCTTCCTCTTCCGTGTATTTGATTGAGTCGTCTAATTTATGGCATGGTAGACTAGATCATGTAAATTATGACACACTGAGAAAGTTGATTAATTTGGAATGTATTCCAAAGTTTAATATTGACTCAAATCATAAATGTGAAATTTGTGTTGAAGCAAAACTCACAAGAACATCCTTTCACAGTATTGAAAGAAGTAATGAATCTCTCGACTTAATCCATACCGATATATGTGATTTAAAGTTCATGCCCACGAGAGGTGGTAATAAATATTTTGTGACTTTTATTGATGATTGTACAAAATTTTGTTACGTATATTTGCTTAAAAGCAAAGATGAAGTAATTGAGAAATTTGTTATATACAAATTGGAAGTTGAGAATCAACTTAATAAGAAGATTAAGAAAGTGCGAAGTGATCGAGGAGGTGAATATGTTGAACCTTTTGGTGCCTTTTGTGCACAACATGGTATTATTCACGAAGTCACTCCACCTTATTCTCCTCAATCAAACGGTGTGGCCGAACGTAAGAATCGCACTCTCAAGGAGATGATGAATGCGATGTTGTTAAGTTCTGGGTTACCCCAAGAAATGTGGGGGGAAGCGATCTTGTCTGCAAATTATCTTCTAAACAAGATACCCCGAAAGAAGGAGGATAAGTCTCCGTCTGAGTTATTTATAGGAAAGAAACCTTCCTATAAATACTTGCGAATGTGGGGGTGCTTGGCCAAGGTAATGGCTCCCGCTCCTAAGAGAATGAAGATATGACCAAAAACTGTAGATTGTATCTTCATTGGGTATGCACACCATAGTAATGCATATAGATTCTTTGTGTATGACTCGAAAAACCCCGATATACACAATGATTCGATTATGGAATCTAAAAATGCTTCGTTCTTTGAACATGTATTTCCTTATAAGTCTAAGGAAGATGAACCAAGTTCATCAAACCATTCTCTTGAGGATATTGAGGAAATAACTCAAGATAATGATGAAGAGTCCAAAGAAGAGATAGAGTCTGAGGGACTTAGACGAAGTAAGCGAGCGAGGGTAGGAAAATCATTTGGTTCTGATTATTTCACCTATATGTTGGAGGGTCTACCTCTAAATTATAAAGAGGCCGTGAACTCTGTTGAGGGTCACTTATGGAAAGAAGCCATAAGAAGTGAAATAGACTCTATCATGCAAAACCACACTTGGGAGTTGGTTGATCTTCCTCCTGGAAGTAAAACGCTTGGATCTAGGTGGATCTTTACGAGGAAGATGAAAGTCGATGGCTCAATTGATAAATACAAAGCACGACTGGTAATCAAAGGGTATAAACAACTAGAGGGTGTTGATTACTTTGATACTTATTCTCCCGTGACGAGAATAACGTCTATTAGATTGATAATTGCCGTTGCTGCATTACGCAATCTTGAAATTCATCAAATGGATGTAAAAACAGCCTTTCTTAATGGAGATCTCGAAGAAGAGATTTATATGAATCAACCTGAGGGTTGTATCGCACCTGGACAAGAAAAGAAAGTCTGTAAACTTGTCAAGTCGCTGTATGGCCTTAAACAAGCCCCAAAGCATTGGCATGAGAAATTTGACAACGAGATGATGTCAAATGGATTTAAAATCAACGAGTGTGACAAATGTGTGTACATTAAAACCACTGAACATGGATATGTGATTCTGTGTTTATATGTAGATGACATGCTCATAGTGGGGAGTAATGATCGTATGGTCCAATCCACAAAAGATATGTTGAACTCAAGGTTCGATATGAAAGATCTGGGAATTGCTGATGTAATTCTGGGGATCAAGATTACCCGAACACCCGATGGGATTGTACTGGATCAAACACACTACGTTGATAAGATTCTGGACAAGTTTGGAAATGACGATTCTGGAGTCTCGAGAACTCCCATAGACATTAGTCAACACTTGTCTAAGAATAAAGGTGAAAGCATCTCTCAAATTGAATATGCTAGAGTGATAGGCAGTCTTATGTACTTGATGAGTTGCACGAGACCGGATTTAGCCTACACCGTGAGTAGACTAGCTCGATATACGAGTAATCCAAGTGCTGAACACTGGAAAGCAATCGTAAGAGTCTTGAGATATCTACGATTCAATCGTGATTACGGTCTACACTAAACGAGATATCCTGAAGTATTTGAAGGGTACACTGATGCAAGTTGGATATCGGATATTCGAGATTCAAAAGCCACGAGTGGTTATGTATTCACTCTGGGAGGTGCAGCCATATCTTGGAAATCCTCCAAACAAACTGTAATAACGAGATCTACGATGGAATCTGAGTTTGTTGCATTTGATAAATGTGGGGAAGAAGCCGAATGGCTAAGGAACTTTGTGGAGGATATTCCTAATTGGACAAAACCGATGCTTGCAATATGTGTATATTGTGATAACCAATCTGCTATTGGTAGGGCACATAATGTGATGTATAATGGTAAGTCTAGACATATCCGTCGACGACATAATACCATTAGACAACTTCTCTCATCTGGAGTCATTAGTATTGACTATGTTAGGTCCAAAGAGAACATTGCGGATCCGTTAACCAAAGGGTTAAATAGGGACCAAGTAGAGAAGACAACCAAAGGAATGGGGCTAAAGCCCATGGCAAATAAAGCCAAGGCAAAGGAAACCCAACCATGATGACTGGAGATCCCAAGATCTTGGTTCAAAGGGACAACCTAATTGTCAATGGCTTTGTGAGGTCACTGTGGGGGAAAACCCCTAGTCCTATTCCTAAATTTTAAACAGTGACTCCCGTACGAGGTTAAGCTTAGAGCTTTTAATGATTCTAGTAATGCGGGATTACTCTTGACAAAAGAATCACCTATGTGAGAGAGAAGTGGGGCCGCTTCGAAGGAGAATTAATTGGGCTTAATTCTTTAGAAACTCTTGCAGAACCAGGCTGATGTTCAGGGCCAAAATGAACATAACCATGAGAACAGAACCTGTGTCAGGGAGATATCAGTGGGGGATATGTTTATCGTTTATACAAAACGGCTAAAAGTTCAAGGACAACGTGTCTACTGAGTAGTCAGTAAAGATGGCATATCTTTCCGAGGGAAGGTTCAAAGGCTTTGCCTACCTATCCTATACTGGTATTGACCGTAGAAGCTATCACCACATCGAGTCGTGTCTTTTGTAATTGTCGTCTCAATTTCATTCATGTGGGGGATTGTTGGAATAAAGTTAATAAATAAATAAATATTATTTATTTGTTGGAATAAAGTGTTGGAATAAAGTTAATAAATAAATAAATAATATTTATTAACATGTGGATGGCTGATTTTGTTTGCCAAAATCGGACCTAAGTTGAATGAGAAATTGACGAGCTGGACAAAGTCACTTAGCTCGACTAGATAGGACGAGCTGGGCAGCTCGACTAGATAGGTCGAACTGGACGAAGTGACGGAGTCACTTCAGCTCGACCGGGCGAGCTCGACTGGAGTGGTCGAACTGAATCAGCTCGACTGGAGAGGTCGAAATGATAAGCTCGACTGGCAAGGTCGAACTAATAAGCTCGACAGACAAGGTCGAACTGATCAGCTCGACTAGGCGAGGTAGAGCTGGACGTATTGACGAAGTCATTCAGCTCGACAAGGGCGAGACCAACGTACTAGAGGTCGAACTGGATCAGCTCGACTGGAGAGGTCGAACTGATCAGCTCGACTGGCGAGGTCGAACTGGACGAGCTCGACCAGACGAAGTGACGAATTAAAGCCTACGGTTTTTGGGCTTTAAGCTCACTTTATGGCTGTGTTCAATGCCATTAATGCTGAAAACGTTGGACGCTCTGAATGGTTTGAAACGGTGTAATTACTGGGTGTAATGACCTGCGTTATTGCCTTTATGGCTGGACATTTTGGAATTCAAACCTCACTGCCTTGGCCTATATAAAGAGGTTTAAGCTCTCATTCATACATACGGAAGTATACCGAAATATATATAGAGAAAATTCCTCTTTCCCCACTGTTCCCGAATTCTCGCTCTTTCCCAGAAAATATTCTTTGTCTTGGTGATAGTATTCTCACAGGTTCTAGTTCGCTGAGAGAGTCAAGTGGTTGGTGCTCAACTTGTCTCTGAAGTCGTTGTATCTTGGGAGGCTTTCGCTCACGAATTTCAGCACCATTGGGAGGGCGATAAAAAGCTTCAAGGAAACCGTCCAACGGGCCTCGACTTTTCGATCTGTTTTTGTTTTCTCCGGTTCTTTGTACAAAGGTGTAACCGGTTTTTTTTTTGTAATTTATTTACGTGTATTTTCCTAACAAGCAATTTGTCTTTATTCGTCTATATCAATATTATTTATGTAATATTGCTAACAATATATATATATATATATATATAAATATATATTTATATAATAAAAACGAGAGATTCTATCATATAATGGCTATATATATATATATATATATATATATATATATATATCATGTGTGGTATGCGCAGTAAGATTTTATCCGGCTGTTTATCATATTCTTAAATATTTGGTACGATTTTACTGATTTATAACAGAAGTTTACCTTTGTCTGACCTAATTAATTATTCCTTTGCGACTATCCAATTTTGATTCTTTTTTCTTGTGATGCTTCGCAGTGCAATATATAGCATTCGTATTTCGTAACTTTTCGTTAACGGCCATATAGTTTTGAGAGCAATATTGAATTTGACTGAATTTAACCTTTAATCAAGTGCTTTCCCAGGAAAAAAAAAGTGTGGTTTGGTTAGCATAACTTATTTACGTGTGGACTTCTTGTTGCGAAACTAATATGGATTTCACATCAGTAAAAAATTATTTCGTTAAGATCATCTTTGTACTTTATATTACAATATTGATTGTATTTGATTAGTGAAAATAGTGGTAAAAGTACCTAATATTTTAGTCTGGATACACTTTATAATCCATTTACTTTTCGTCGGCGAAAATACTTAATTTTATATAATCAAATTACGTCTTAAAGATTTTTTTTACCTTTTTCTCTCGTGTCTCAGTTCTCTACACAGAAGTAGGTGTTTTTTTATAGAAAAAATTGCGCTCTCAGCAGTTAGTACAAGATAGATTGATAATGTTTTCTCACTCTGAATCTCAGATTTTTATCACTCTCTCTCTCTCTCTCTCTCAGTCACACCTCCGAAAACTCAGCGTCGTCGAAGCCACCTCCAAACGTCGACCACCCATGAACTCCGGTAATTAAGTAGCTCTCTGTATCTCTCTCTCCCCATTTACCTCTTACCCTCTCTCTATCTCTCTCCCTCCCTGTTTCTGTGTGTGTATTTGCCTGCGTGTGTCCGTGAGTGTGTGTTTGTGTTAAGTTTGTTTATTGCATGTGTCTACGTGTGTGCGTTTTTCTAGAAAAAACACGAGAAGACAAACATATGTCCCATTTGCAGTGAAGGGGGTCAACAAGGAAATTCACCACTACAAATGTTGGATTATACAATCCACTTTCTACAACGCTTAACATAAGCGTGGTAGAAACTAGAGATTCTACAACGCTTAACATAAGCATTGTAGAAACTTAGTGTTTCTACAACGCTTATGACTAAGCGTTGTAGAATCCAGGTGTTTCTACAACGCTTTTGGATAAGCGTTGTAGAATCTTGGTGATTCTACAACGCTTATGTAAAGCGTTGTAGAAGAAATTAAATTTCAGATTTCCCACAACGTTAACACTATCCGTTGTAGAATCGTCGCCGCGGCGAAAACTTTCTACAACGCAAGATAAAAGCGTTGTAGAAGGATAGACCTCGCCGCGGCATGATTTAAACCTCGCCGCGGCGAAGCTTTCTACAACGCTTTTTTAAAGCGTTGTAGAATCCATTCGCCGCGGCGATAGTCATCTCTCGCCGCGGCGAAATAATCTCGCCCCGGCTAGAAATATACTCCGCCGCGGCGAGAAGGATACCGTGGCCAAGCAGTTTTTTATGAAACTGCCTCGCCGCGGCGATGAAGGAATCCCGCCGCGGCGAGGTGATCCTACAACGGTTATAAAATCCGTTGTAGGATCCTCTCGCCGCGGCGAAGACATATTCTCGCCGCGGCGAGGTTTTTAGGTTTTCACTATATAAACCCATTTTCATTTTTTTTTTCTCATTCTCCTCAAAATACAAACGCGAGACAACCATTTCGGCCGAGTCTGTCGTAATTTTCTCTTCCAAATTCCCTCGCCACGTCCTCGCCGCCCCGATTTCTCGCCGCCGCCTTGTCCTCGCCGCCATTCTCGCTCGCCACGTCCTCGCCGCTCAACTCTCTCGCGCCTCTCTCTCTCGCGCCGCCTCTCACTCTCTCTTTAACATAGTAAGGTATGATTTTCTAAGTTTTTAAGGTGGTTATTGATTTAATTTCGTGTTGTTGATATGGATTTCGTGTTTTTGAATATGGATTTCATGTTATTTCCCCGAGTTGCATGTTGTGGTTATTGATTTAACAAAATTATGGTTATTGATTTAAGGTGGTTATTGATTTAACAAAATTAGGGTTTTTTTTTATTTTATTATGAATGAATTTGAGTTAGAATTTGTGTTAGAATGAATTTGAGTTAGAATTTGTGTTAGAATGAATTTGAGTTAGAATTTGTGTTAGAATGGAATTGTTTATGAATTCGATATTGTTATGTTTAAATGAAGTTGGAATTGAAATAATATTTGTGATTGTTGTGACATTGTTAGTATTTGAAATGGTTATGTTGATTGTAGATGTCGAGATTGAATTTTTTATGATTATGCTTTGTGAAGGTGAAAAATGGTTCGAACAAAAAATCCGGCGGGCGCCACGGCTCCGAGCACTTCCAAAGGTCCTAGTAAAAGTAAAGGTAAGCGAGCTCGTCAACCGTCACCTGAAGCAGATTATAACACAAGTATCTTCACTAGCAAGGCCGCGGAGGATCGTTACGACAAAATCTCGTTGCGCAGTGTGATCCCTGAGCGGGGATTCAATGTCAGCTTTAACACCGATATATGAGTGTCAATCCGAAACAGTATTCAAGATCATGACTGGGTGAAGTATTGTGCCGTTCCCGAGTTCGAGGCGAACTTAAACTTCGTGTACGAATTCTACGAAAACTTACTAGATCACAATGGAGATGTTGTGACGGTCCGAGGTAGACCGGTCGATGTGAGCGTCAAAGCGATCAACAATTTGCTTGGGACCCCAGATGTGCCTTTCGAGAATGAAAGATATCGGGAATGGTTGAGAACTTGCAGCCACGAGGAGATGGCGATGCTGTGCATTCCAGGAGAGGATTGGGTCCTTGAAAAAGGGAACATGGTACTCAAGCGTGACCAACTCACCAGGATTGCTAAAGCTTGGATTTACTTTGTTTGCGCTCGCCTCTTTCTGATCAAGCACTTCACCACTCTTGACGAGGGTCGTATCCAGGTGTTGTTCTGCATCATAAAAGGTTATTCTATCAACGTCGGTCGATTCATCTACAATTGGATGAAGAGTCTAGACTATACTAATGAACGACACGGTTTGCCATATCCATCAATCATTACCGGCCTTTGTACAAATGCGGGGGTAGGACGCTCGAAAAAGGGATACGATCAAGGGTCCTATGGGGCCTATTACGAATAACATCATCGATCGCTACAAGATTAGGGAGGAACCACAAGTGGAGGAAGCTGAGGAAGAGGAGGAAGAAGGGGAAGAGGGACCGCCAGTCAACGAGCCTCGATTGTTCTTACCAGCACCTCCGGTAGTCGACCCCGCCACCATCGACTACATAGCTCAATGCTCCAACTATCTCGTCGGCGGGTTCCAACACACGCAACAGTACATGCACCAACAAGCGGAGTATGACGCCTCTCACATCAACCAACTAAACGATCTCTACTCTCGGTGGGACATCAACCAAGAGAACCAGGTGTTATTTCCTCCATATCCTCAATACTCTGACTATCCGTACCCACCACCACAGTGGCCACCGCATATGGCACCTCCTCAATATCCGGCGCACTCACCACCACCACCACCACCGAATGACGAGTAAACCAACAACACCAACTTTAAATTTTAAATTTAAGACTCGCTTGGTTTGTTTAAGCTTCATTTTAAATTTAAATTAAGACTCGCATGGTTTGTTTATGTTTATGGTTATGTTTATGTTTATGTTTAAGACTCGTGTTTTAGTTAATGTGTGTTTGAGACTTGATTAATATTTAAAGATTGTGAAATCTGAATGTGTGATGGTTTTTTATTTGAATGATAATTTTTCTGTTGAAAACCAGGTTTAAAATGGGAAATAAAGTGAAATATGCAGGCTGAGGTGATTATATTCTAATCTCGCCGCGGCGATTTACTAAACTCGCCGCGGCGAGGCATTCTACAACGCTTTTCAAAGCGTTGTAGAAAGTCTTCGCCGGGGCGAAAAGTAGACATCGCCGCGGCGAGAAACTTACCGAGAGCATGCATATTTGAAAACATAACCTCGCCGCGACGACATAATTTTCTCGCCGTGGCAAGTTTATCTCGCCGCGGCGAAATTACATTGTCGCCGCGGCGAGAGATTCTACAACGCTTTTCAAAGCGTTGTAGAAAGTCTTCGCCGCAGCGAAAAGTCAACATCGTGCGAGAAACTTACCGAGAGCATGCATATTTGAAAACATAGCCTCGCCGCGGCGGCATCATTTTCTCGCTGCGGCGATACTATGTCGCCGTGGCGCAGCAACATCATCGCCGCAGCGAGAAACTTACCGAGAGCATGCATATTTGAAAACATAGCCTCGCCGCGGCGAAATAATTTTCTCGCCGCGGCATGTTTATCTCGCCGCGGCGAAATTACATAGTCGCCGCGGCGAGAGATCCTACAACGCTTCCACAAGCGTTGTAGAAACGTCTCGCCGCGGCGGACAACATACATCGCCGTGGCAAGAGTCTAGAAATGATATTTTAAATTTAAACACTATAGAAATGTTGTCCATAAGAGAATAACATAAAATCCAAAATGAAAGTACATTGTTAACTGTTCTAAATCAAACAAAAATAGGATCTATATCCTTACGAAGTAGATGAGAAACATCGTCATCATCAAAATCATCCATCTCTTGATCAATATGAGGTAATCCCGATGTGAACGGTGGAATGCTAGACATGTCTTCGTCTTCTTCATCGTTACCATTTCTCGCTTTCATATGAACTACTAACGATAACTCTGGATCGGCTGGATCTGAAACATAAAACACTTGACTTTCTTGCGAAGTCAAAATAAATGAATCATTCTCGTAGCCAATCCGTCTAAAGTCGACAACTGTAACTTCGTCATTATCAACTTTAACATGATTATTATCTGCCCATTTGCACTTGAATAAAGCGACTCGCAACCCGCAATAATCAAGTTACCAAATGTCTTCAATGTATCCATAATAGTTCATAAAAGCATGTTTTGGATTCTTATCTTTGGCCGACGAAACATGTAATGCTTCGGCAAACAATGTAACACCACTATTTTGAACGAGATGCTTGTTGTCTCTCTCTCTCTTGTGTAAAATGTAAAACCATTAACAGACCAAGCAGTGTACCTTGTAACCATTGAGGAAGGCCCGCCAGATAGTTTACTCAATGTAGATGAATGTCCTGCCTCTTTAAATAATCGTTTTTCAAGCCAGTTCTGAAACAAACGGTAGTGCTCTTCTTGTAACCATTTTTCATTTCTGCATTTCTTTGGATTATTCACTCTAAACTCATTCAAATGAATATCCACAAATAGCGTGGCCTCAGAAACGTTGTATAGCACATGGAGACCGGCTTGCTCCCATTCTTTTCGGTTGACACTCGATTAGGTACCTATAAATAAAAACATACTTAAACAAGAACGCTCATAATTTAAAGTAACAAATAAAGTGTCTAAAACATACCTGTAGATAGAGCTTTTGAATCAAAATTGGTATTTTTGGGTACCCCAATTTCATCTGCTTTAGCTAAATACTCAGAACAAAACTCAACCGACTCTTCTGCTATGTAATTTTCAACTATGCTTCCTTCGGGCCTATTGTAGTTCTTCACGTAGCTTTTCAACACTTTCATGTAACGTTCGATTGGATACATCCACCGTAAAAATACGGGCCCGCATAATTTCACTTCACGTACCAAGTGGACGGTTAAATGAACCATGATGTCGAAAAACGAAGGTGGAAAGAACTTTTCGAGCAAGCAGAGAGTTTTCACCAATTCTGACTGCATTAAATCTAGGCGAGTAGGATCGATGACCTTCGACCAAAATGAGTTAAAGAATACACATATCTTTGATATTGCGAATCTCACATCTTTTGGCACGATTCCTCGCAAAGCAAGAGGCAACATTTGTTGTAGCAGTACATGACAGTCGTGAGTCTTCATTCCAATAAGTCTCAAATCTTTCAAAGACACGAACCTCATAAAGTTTGATGAATGACCATCGGGGACTTTAATAGAAGCAAACCAGGTACACAACTTCTTCTTCTCCTTTCGATCTAGAGTGTACTTTGCCGGTGGCAATTTTGTTTTTTTTCCACCCCCCTCTTGGGGATGCAAAATGCTTCTTATATTCATCTCATTGAGATCCATTCGAGATTTTAATCCGTCTTTTGATTTATTTGGATCATCAAGAAGCGTACCGATAAACGATTCACACACATTTTTCTCGATGTGCATAACATTCAGACAATGCCGAACGTTGTGTGACTTCCAATAAGGAAGGTCGTAGAAAATCGATTTCTTCTTCCAAGGATTCTCTTTGAAGGATTCTTTAGTACTAGCACTCCGCTTTCTTTTCCCAAGCACTTCATTGACGTTTTTAACCATCTCATAGACATCTTCACCAGACAAAATTCTAGGAGGCGGTCGTTCTTCTGTATTTCCATCAAATGCCTGTTTCAACCTTCTATATGAGTGATCTCTTGGTAAAAATCTTCTATGACCAAGAAAAACGGTCTTCTTACCATGCTTCAACTTGATGGAAGATGTGTCTTTCATGCAAATCAGACAACCAATCGAGCATTTCACAGAGTATCCTGACAAGTTTCCATAGGCAGGAAAGTCGTTAATAGTCCACATTAACATTGCCCTTAAGTTGAACGAATCTCCACGGTAAGCGTCTTTGACTTCTATCCCTTTCTCCCATAACATCTTCAAATCATCGACCAACGGTGCCAAATTAACATCGATATCATTTCCTGGTTCATTCGTTCCTGAAATCAGAAGCGTTAACATCAAGAACTTTCTCTTCATACATAGCTTTGGAGGGAGATTGTAGTTCACGAGTATAACCGGCCAAACACTATATTTACTGCTCATCATGCTGAACGGGTTCATACCATCAGACGCTAGACCAAGGCGCAAATTTCGAGTATTAACACTGAAATCCTTATACTCTAAATCGAAGGATTTCCATTGTGAAGCATCAGCAGGATGTCTCAACATACCATCAGAAGGATTTCCATTATATTATATTCGCCGCGGCGGGAAATACATTTCGCCGCGGCGCCAAACTTACCGGGAGGATGCATATTTGAAATTCTGTTCTCGCCACGGCTAGGAATATTTCTCGCCGCGGCGTATCTTTTCTGGGTTTGACTCGCCGCGGCGTGGTATACACGTCGCCGCGGCGAGACTTCTACAACGGTTATTAGAAGCGTTGTAGAAATAACTCGCCGCGGCGGGAATTACACGTCGCCGCGGCGAGGACGTTTAGGTTTTAGGATTCTGTACTCGCCGCGGCTTAACTTTTCTGGGTTTGTCTCGCCGCGGCGTGGTATACACGTCGCCGCGGCGGACTTCTACAACGGTTATTATAAGCGTTGTAGAAACAACTCGCCGCGGCGAAAAGTACACGTCGCCGCGGCGAGGGTTCTACAACGCTTATAATAAGCGTTGTAGAAGCCTTTTAAAACAAAAAATTTTCATTTTTTTTAAACCTCCCGCCTATTTTTCAGACTTAAGCGTTTTTTTTCCCATCTTTTTCATTCATTCATTCTTCTTCTTCTCTCCCCGCCCCTCTCTCTCACCTTCTCTTTCTCGCTGCCCTTCTCTCTTCGCCCCTCTCTCTCTCTCTCTTCTTGCCGTCCCTCTCTCTCCGGCCCTCACCCTCCCTTCTCGCCGCCCCTCTCTCTCCGGCCCTCACGCTCTCTTTTCCCCGCCCATCTCTCTCCGGTCCTCACCCTCACTCCTCATAGCCTCCGCCTTGACCCCGCCTCGCCTCCACCTCACCCCTGCCCCGCCTCTACATCGCCCAGCCCCGCCTTCACCTCGCCCCTGCCCCGCCTCCACCTCACCCCCGCCCCGCTCCACCTCGCCTCTTGCTCGCCACGTCCTCGCCTCCACCGGGTATGTTATTTCCCACCTTGTTTTGAATTTAATTTGATTTATGTTATTATTTAGTTAGAATTTGGTATTTATTTGAAGTTAGGAAGAATTTGTATTGGATTTTAGTATATTGGATTTGAATTCGTTGTATTTGAGTTTGATATTGATTTGAAGTTGTATTTGAGTTGGAATCGGATTGGATTTGAGTTAGAAATTGAGATTATGTTTTGAATTTTGTATATTAGATTCCATGTCGTCCACTACTACTACTTCTAGCGGTAGTGGTAAAAGAAAAATTAGAAGACAACTAGCGCTTAACTCCGATGAACAAGGAAAACGAAGAAACACTCTTATGGGTCGGGTTAATAAGGCTAAAACACTTGGTAAAAAAATCCCGGTACAATTTGATGATAAAGGGAAACCAATGGGTAAAGAGGGTGATGAGTTGTCGAGTTACTTTTGCGTGTTAGCAAGAGAACACGTTCCACTTTCGATGCGTGATTGGAGATGTAAAGACAACGCCCAAATTAAAGAACGGATTTGGAACAAAATGCAAGAAGGATTTACGATTCCTATCGAACAAAAACACGATTGCCTTATGAGAGTCGGAGAAGCGGCAAGGTTATTTCGTCATGAGATATACAACGATCTACTCAAAGACATAATCAACGAACCAATCGCCTTAAAGAGACCGGCTTGTATTTTGACATTCTATACAAGTATCACCGAAGAAGATTGGATAGCATTTGTTGAGTATAGATGAACCGAAATGTTCAAACAAACATCGGAACATGGGAAATAAAATATCGGAAAAAGTGTGTACAAATCTCGAACGGGCCGAAATGGATATCGAAAGCTTGATCAAGAAAAGGTTAGATTCATTTTTTTCTTTTAGTTATTCCAAATGTTGCAATTATTTTTTAATTTATTATATAATTACTTCTTACTAGCATGACAAAACGGGGGAATGACCTACGAAAGAGGAACTTTGGATTGACTCGCGAATGAAAGACGTAGATAACTACAAGGATGAGAAAGACAAATTGATGGGAGAAAAAATCGTAAGTTCTTTACCTTTGTTATAACAATTAACCTTGTAATTTTATTTTCAAATAATTTTATGTGTAGAAAACGTTATCACAACAAGCATCGCAAGGGACATGGTTGCCGGAATCGGGAAAGAGTGTTTTGCAAGAAGCTTTGGGAACGTCGCGAGTTTGCGGTCAATCCAAACACACGTCGCGTTTTAAGTACTTTGTTCCTCCAACGCCCAATGAAGAAGTAATGAAGATGCGTCGGGAAATGAGCGAGTTAAAGTCTTTGGTGATGAAGGCCTTCGGTGGAAATGGTAGCATTAATGTCGGAGATGCTAATGTCGAGTCGCCTAGTGTCGAGCGTGTGGAAGAGAATCTCAACGCGAAGGTTGTTGATGATAAAGAGATGGCAAATGTTGAAGAACACGTCAATGAAGCGGTCTCTTTAGGTATGTTTAATTTTTTTTTTTTATCTATTTATTAATAAAGATAAATGTTTTGGTATTAAGTTTTTGATAATATTCTTGATTCGCTTAGAACACGACGATGTTGATGATCGTCCGAAGATCGATCCTATCATTGTTGATGATCGTCCGAAGATCGATCCTATTGTTGTGGAAAAACCCAATAGTGTTCATGCTAGTTGCTCATTGAATCCAACCACCCCGGTGACACCGACTTCGGATGAAAGCGTCGAGTGTCTTCTTTTCATAGATGATGTTGTGAAAGGAGGCATGATTCATGTTGTAAATGGGCGAGCATACGTAAATGGGAGCGTCGTTCACTCTTTACCTTTGGAGGAAGGAAATGTACGTGTGACCGTTTTGGGGGTTTTGATTAAAAAAGCAAAATTGCCAATTCCCACCGAAGAAGCTCAAACCATTGAAGATGCAATAGGAGGATTTGTCTCGTGGCCGAAGAGATTGATCGAAATGGACACGGGAATAGAGAGTCGCGGTCCGGTTGTCAAACAACTCTCAAAGCTCGGTTTTGAGAGTGAACCTAGCATCGATGATGCTAAGAAGATTCCCTACAAGGTGATTAATCCAAAGTTTCGATTGCTCGATCAACATGCCAACAAAATAATGTTACCGGAAGGGGATGTGATTATGGTCAATGTTAGTCCAAGTCTCGCGGCTATCCCGATTCCGGTGTCATTTGAAGATGTTTCCGACTTTTTGCAATACTTGGAAATTGGCGCGGGGAGCATAACGGTCTATATGGAGTAAGTGTTTTCTTTATATGCGTTTTTAATATAAATATTCAATATTTAGTGTTTTGATCAATCAAATACTTGTTTGTCATAGCTATCTACGCTCGAGGCTAGAAAAGGCGAAGAAGAGTCGAGACTATTGTTTTATAAATCCGGGCTTAAGTTCGTACATCGAAAACAACGACGAGGACGCTTATTTGTCAAAACGAGTCAAGGACGTTGGAAACATGGTACGAAAATGCAAATTTGGTGAACTAGCTTTGATGCCGTACAATAAAGGTGCGCATTGGATGCTCGTTGTCCTCGACCCTTGGAGAGATAGTTCTATGTTCTTCGACCCGTTAAGAAATAAAATTCCAATCAATTTAACTCGATTGATAAAAAGGTAATATTTTGATTTTTTAAACTATTTTTATTATAAATCATTGTAGAGGTTTTTTCTCTTATGATTTCCGTGATATAGGATTTTTGTGGATTTCAAGCTCGAACACCAAAACGCCCATAATAACGGACAGTCAACGTACATCAAGGCTTGGAACGCTCCGAGACAAACCGGAAACACGGAATGCGGGTATTTTGTTATTTCTTATATGCGCGATATAGTCGTAGGAGGTGTAGGAAAATTAGAAAGTAAGAAAAACTATACAAAAGAGGATTTAGAGAGAGTTAGGGAAGAATGGGTAACTTATGTACAAACATTTATTAATTGTGATGATTAGTTAGTTTTTATATTCAATTTTGGACTGGTTTTAGATGTAAATATTTCTTTTGAATGTTTTGAAGATGTATATATTATTTTTTGGATTGAAGGTTATTTTCAGGTGCCATATTTTTTACAACGGGTTTTAGTACGTGTAAAAAATGATTTCCAGGTTCAAAATGAAGCCTTCGCCGCGGCGACTTAAACATTTCGCCGCGGCGTATAACGTTTTCCGCGGCGAAAAATAAGAGTCGCCGCGGCAAAAAAGATACCGAGAGCACATTATTCATACATCAAAACCTCGCCGCAGCTATGTTTTGGTTTCGCCGCGGCGATATACACCACGCCGCGGCTAAGCTAAAACGTCGCCGCGGCGGGTTTTTAAAAAAATAATCAGAAAGCTTCTACAACGGATGTGTATCCGTTGTAGAATCCCCTCGCCGCGGCGCAGAACCTACGTCGCCGCGGCGAGAATCTCGCCGCGGCTAAGTATGATGTCCGCTGCGGCGACATGATTCTACAACGGGTAGACAATCCGTTGTAGAATGGTGTCGCCGCGGCGCGGAACGTACTTCGCCGCGGAAAACAACTCGCCGCGGCGAAGTATAATGTCCACCGCGGCGACATGATTCTAGAACGGGTTGACTATTCGTTGTAGAATATCTCGCCGCGGCGAGAATTATACGTCGCCGCGGCGACGTGTTTGAAAATATTTAAAAATTACATAATGGATTCAAACCGTTGTAGAAGCTTCTACAACGCTTAAATATCCGTTGTAGAAGCTTAGTTTCTACAACGGATCATTAAGCGTTGTAGAAAGCTGTTGGATTCTACAACGGATTTTTAAGCGTTGTAGAAGCTTCTACAACGTAGGATTCTACAACGCTTGATAAGCGTTATAGAATCATTCTACAACTGTTTTTAAGCGTTGTAGAATCCTAGTTTTGTAGTAGTGATTCCTTGAAAAATATTAAAGTATTTTCCGTTGAGTAATCGATTGAGACGATTGTACGCTTATCGACACACGGATGGTTAAATGCAGTGGCATGAGAGATAATGTGTCAAAGAGGTAGGAGTACTACGTCATCTTGTAGATGCGTCGGCGTGGAAAGAGCTAGATAATAACTACCCTGACTTTGTGGCAGAGCTGAGGAATGTTCGCTTATCCTACAACATGTGGTCCGTGGTGTTAACTGCCTATAACCTCCCTGCTTGGTTGTGCATGAAACCATGCTATCCGATGTTGTCGCTACTCATACGTAGTAGTAGCGCACCACAAAAAGACATGTATGTTTTTCTACAACCGCTAATTGGAGAGTTGAATTAGTTGTGATACGAAATGGGCTAGGGGTAGTATGTTCAATTGTTTGCTAGTTGAACACCTGATGAGAAAGATCATGATCATACACTACAAAGAACAAAACGAGAAAAAAATTCCTCCAAAGAAGTTGTCAGCGATAGACATACTTGAAAAGTTGCAACTTGTTCCTCAAGCATTACTGAGAAAACACGTTGACTTTGGTGGAAAGACACAAAAACACATGAACCGAGCGAACTGAGTTGGAGCAAGAAGAGCATTTTTCTATAGGTTGCTGTATTTGTTTCTGTTCTGTTTGCAACACCACTTGAATGTTATCCACATAGAGAAAAAAAAGGTGTGTGATAACCCTTCAGGAGCTTTTCATAAAATGTGTGCGATAACCTTTTAGGACCTTTGCTCAACCTGGACGTTGACTTTCAAGTTCCGTTATGGAATTTCCTACTTTCGTTGCTACGTGATTATTTTTGTCATGTCCAAAATCTGTTTCGTCACAGCAAAAGCTATGATTCAAACTCCCAAGAGCATGCATTTTTTGGATTGAATTTCACTTTGATGAAATATTTTCCATCGTGATGGGATCATTTTTTTGTCATGACTTGAATATTTTCTGTCATAGCCAAAATGGTAACTTCAAACTCAAAGAGTGTGTATTGTTTGGGTTTAATTTAGTTGCGACGAGGACTATCCCATCATTACGAAATCGGGTTTCATCATGATGAGAATACATTATGTCACAACAAAAATTGTTTGATTGGGTTTTTGATGATTGAATACGTTTTCTTCACTCGAAATTTGTATTCTATCATTCAAAATCATAAAACAAATCACTCCAAGGTCCATTTTGCCTCTTTTTTTTATCAACTTAATCATCTCTTGTAACTGTTTATTATTTCATATACTTTATTATTGTTGTAATGATTGGAGTTTTTTTTTCTTTTCAAAATATAGGGTTTTTGTTAGAATTGAGACAAGGAAATGAATGTTGGAAAATTCATTAAGCGGTGTATATCGACGTGGTGTGTATGAGTTTTGTGAGTTTGCTAGAGAGAATATGAATGATGAGAAGTTTAGAAGACATTTTTTTGCAAGCGGGATCATGAGCAAATATCTCATATGGTTCCACCATGGCGAGGTTTTTCGTAGAACACATTTATACGATAACTTTGAAGAAGACGATAATGATGATACACGTGAGATGATGGATGATTTGGAAGAAGATTTTTCTGAACGACCAAATTTGTTTGAGTCGATGTTGAATGATATCGATATACCATTATTGATGGGTGTACAAGCTTTACAAAATTTTCATTTATAGTGACGTTGTTCCATCTAAGGCGTCGTGGGGTTGGATAAATTTTAGCTTCACACAATTGTTGGAGACTCTTAAAGCGGCATTTCCAAATATAATAAATAGCCGTTAAATATGTATGATGCGATGAAATTTCAAGCGTGTCCAAATAGTTGCGTTCTATAGAGACACACGCACGAAGGCTTAGACGATTGTTCGGATGGCAATGATTTAAGATGCTAATAGGGTAAGAAACCTTGTAACAGTGTCAAAGAGACTCTAGTGAATGTAAAGATCCTTTCTTTAATTAGAAAATATGTAGTATTTATAAATTACTTGAATACTTTTGTTACAATAATTTCACAAGTTATGGTACACCGCACCTATATATACCGCATTTTTGACGTATGTTTAATTATTGTCAACATGCGAAGAATATGCTTGAGTGTCAACACCTTCCTCGCTCGCTAGAGTAGCCTTCTCCCTGCTTGCCTTTGAACTCCATTGAAGCTAGACAACCTGCACAAGGGCCTTGTCAAGGTCCACCTAGTTCGCGGTCCAAAGAAGCTGAAAGATCAATATTCGCCTTCTTGAGGTCGTCATCCTCGGCCTTGAGCTTGTAATAGTTCCTAGACGACATCAAATTATTTGAGTAGCTCTTCCTTGATGTCAACTTGGGCTATCAACATATCAACCCTTCAATTTTGAAGCTCGGACTGGTCAACCCTTGCTTGCTAGTGGTCGGCATCATTCTCGATCATAACTTGCTTACATTTCATTAGTTTCATCCCTAAGCTTTGGATCTAGTCCGAGAGTGCTTCTACAGGATTAAGACTTCTCTATATCGCGACATTTCTTTTCGGCCTCCCAAACTCTACACTCATAAGTATAAACGCCCCAATTTATCTCGGCAATGAGCTATCCACAATAAATATATGAAATACCATATACCTATGTTCGAACCCCTACGATTTAATTGACTTGGTGAAGTATACGAACTTGAATGATCGAGTGTGACATTTTACGGTATGAGTTGGCCCCGCACAACAACCTCACATTTCCCAAGGGTGTGGTCGCGTAGCGGATCTAGTGAAGCAAAAATATTGAGAAGTACCGATCCTCGTTAAAAGCGTGTTTATGGGCAAAATGAAACTTTATCTTATTTGATGCTGACCCCGGTATCAGATCCAAATATGAGGTGGAGTCAACAACCTCCATGGCCAAAGTGAGGCTCTCCTTTAGTTTGGGAGTTTGGGTGACAACGACGGCCACCACAGCCTTGACTTTCTTGAAATTTTTTTGGGCCAACTTAAAATATGCTTAGTGGCTTAAATGCTCTCTTTGATGAGTCCAGCTCTCCAGATCGGCTAGGGACGAGGTTAGCATGTGTCCACCCTAAAAGAATCGGTCTTCGCTTGAGACCTTCATCCATTGCTTATTCTTTGGATTTGGGTGAACCCAAGTCGTAAGGAGATCACGGTAATTCAACCATGCACCATAAAAAGTACTAGATAATAATCCAATTTTTAAGGAGGCTTTTTTATTAGAGAGAAATTTATACATACACTTCTTGTTGACTTCGATTTACATGATCAATAAAACCATTTAGTCATATCACTACTACAAATGTTGTTTTACACAACGGAAATTCCACAACGGAACACAGTACCGTTGTGGAATCTATATGCTTCCACAACGGTACAGTTGTACCGTTGTGGAATGTCCGGGATTCAACAACGGGTCAACGTACCGTTGTGGAATGTCCGGGATTCCACAACAGTACCACAGTACCGTTGTGGAATCTTTATGATTCCACAACGGTACTGTGGTACCGTTGTGGAATCCCGGACATTCTACAACGGTACGGTGACCCGTTGTTAGATCTCGCCGCGGCCAAGGCAAGAACTCGCCGCGGCCAAACTCTTCCACAACGGTACAGTGTACCGTTGTGGGAAAGGTATAAAGTCAGAGATCTCGCCGCGGCGAAATTTATGCTTCGCCGCGGCGAGTTGATTCCACAACGGGACAATAACCCGTTGTTGAAATTTTTTATGACATTTCGCCGCGGCCAAGGCTTAAACTCGCCGCGGCGAAATGTCGTAAAAAATTTTAGGGCTTCACTATAAAAGCCTCATTTCGATTTATTTTTTCATTTTTTACACTTTCTCTCGCCTCAGACCTTCATTTCGGCCGATTCTGTGCAATTTCTCCTCCCAAACCCACCTTGAAACTTCGCCGCCATTTCGCCGCCGCCAAATCTCGCCGCCCTCCTCGCCGAAGCAAAGTCTCGCAGTGTCTCTTCTTTCTTTCTCTCGGTGTCGCCTCCCTTGCTCTCTCTCCCATCGAATTCTTTTATCAAGGTATGTTTTTATCTCAATTTCATATCAAAATCTTAATTTTCATGAATATTTTGTGTGATTTATAAACTAATTTATGATTTTGGTTGTAATTTATGATATTGGGGGTGTAGATTTGGCTGAAATTAGGGTTTTTTATTTTGGATTTTTTGTTCTAATTTATGATTTTGGGTATAATGTTATTTTAGATTGAAAATGAGTTTTATTTTGATATGGTAGTTAAATTGAGTTCGGATTTGAGTTTGAATTTGTGTTTGTGATGAGTTTTATGTTTTATTTATTTGATTATAATGTGTTTTTATATGTATTTAGTGTTGAATTGAGTTTAATTTTGTGTTGAAGATGATTTATTGTTTGAAAATGTTGTTGAATTTGAGTTTGAAATGATTTGTATTCAATTAGGTGAAAATGGGCCGTTCAAAGACCCCCGCCGGTCACAAAGAAGCCGCCCCTAGCTCTTCTAGGCCCAAAAAAAAAAAATAAGAGGCCTCATCAAGCCGAACCCGAACCCGTAGTAGATTATAATAGTTGGGTATTCACTAGCAAGGCCGCAGAAGATCGCTACGACATCCTCGTTCAACGAACTCCGATCTTTGAACGAGGGTTGAAGGTGAGCTCAAGCACGACTATAGGGGCTCAAATCAACAACACCATCGAAGGTTTCTCTTGGAGAAAATTTTGTGCCACACCCGAGCACAAAGCAAACGTCACTCTCATGTACGAATTCTACGCGAACTTACCAGATCACGAGGATGATGTGGTGACGGTTCGTGGTGTAGACGTCGATTGTAGTGTTGGAGCCATCAATGCATTGCTAGGAACCCCGGACATCGAATTCGAGAATGAGGGTTACCGACAATGGTTGAGAAATCCTAATCTCGATGAAATGTTGAGTTTGTTGACTACTCCAGGAGAGAATTGGGTCATGGACAAAGGAGTTAGAAAGCTTTTCCGTAAATCATTGACGAGGTTAGACTTTTCTTCTTTTTGTGTGTGTATTATTTTATCTATTGTATGTTTTAAATAGAACGGTGTTGATTTTTTCTATTAATTGCATGTTTTAAATATAGCGGTGTTTAATTTACAGGCTCGCAAAAACGTGGATTTATTTCATTTGCTCCCGTCTCTTTCCGATAAAGCACTTCACCCATCTTGACGAGGAACATGTCCATCTTTTGTTTTGTATCATTCGTGGTAACACCATCAACGTCGGTCGATTCATCTACAATTGGATGAAGAGAATCGACTACAAGAATATCAAAAATGGGTTGCCGTATCCGTCAATCATCTACGGCTTGTGTCTGAATGCCGGTGTTGGAGGCGCAAAACACGACACAACCAAGAAGTGTGGGGCACCTATTAATGACAAGGCGATCGAGAGATACATTGTCAAAGAGCCGGAAGAGGAGGAAGAGGATGAAGAAGAGCAGGATGAACCGTCACTCAACGAGCCACTGTTGTGTTTATAGCCACCTCCGGGGTATGATCCCGCCACCCAAGAGTACATTGCTCGGTGTAACCACTATCTCGTTGGCGGGTATCAACACACCCAAGATTACATGTACCAACTAGGACAATATGGCGCCGCGGCTTTCGAAGGATTGAACGAGCTGATAGGTCGATGGGACATCAATCAAGAGATTCCATACCGGTTTCCTCCATATCCTCAATACACATACTATCAGGCGCAAGCACCGCAATGGCCACCGCATATGGCACCTCCTCAGTACCCGGGGCCACCACCACCACCACCACAACCACCTAGGAATGACAACGACGACAACGAGTAAACCTTTTTTTTTATGTGTTTTTAGAAACCTTCTAAGTTTAATTATTGTTTTCAACTTTTTTTTATGTGTGTGAGACTTAAATATTTATGTCTTTATGTGTGTTTGATACTTGTTTCAGTTTTTAATTTGTGTTTGAGACTCGTTATGGTATTGTATGAATTTCTGTTTGAGACTTGTTATGGTATTGTTATGGTATTGAATGGATGATTTTAGTATTTAAAATTTATGTATTGATTGTGTTTGATATTACTAAAGATTAAAAACTAATAACAAGATTCTCCCCGACGAAGAAGAAATTCGCCGCGGCCACATGTTGTATTGGCTGTGGCGAGAGAACATGGCCACGGCGAAATGGGTTCCTAAAAAAACATAGAATCTGGAACTTATTTCGCCGCGGCCACGTATCATGTTCGCTGCGGCGAGAGATCATGGCCACAGCGTGTTTTATACATGGCCGCGGCGAAATGGGTTCCTAAAAAAACATAGAATCTGGAACTTATTTCGCCGCGGCCACGTATACTGTTGACTGCGGCGAGAGAACATGGCCGCGGCGTGTTTTATACATGGCCGCGGCGTGTTTTATAGTCTTGGCAGCGGCCATATTAGTATTTATCAACAAGATATTAACAATAATATTATAAAGTATATATCATAAAATAAACTACACGATCATTCATCTATAACTTAAAATACATATTTTTTTTTTGTTTTCACACTAAAATATGATTGATATCCGAACGATGTAAATGAGAAACATCATCATCATCAAAATCTTCGATCTCTTCATCAACAAGTGGCAAACCGGATGTGAATGGGGGGATACTAGACATGTTGTCGTCTTCATCTTCTTCAATATTTCTCGCTTTCATGTGAACCACTAATGACAAATCTGGATTGACGGGTTCTGGTACGTAAAACACTTGAGTTGCTTGTGAGGCCAAAATAAATGAATCATTCTCGTAACTTGTACATCGAAAGTCGACAATCGTAACTCCGTCTTTATCAACTTTAACATGATTGTTGTCTTCCCATTTGCACTTAAACAAAGCGATTCGTAGCCCACAATAATCAAGTTCCCAAATGTCTTCAATGTACCCATAATAGTTCATGAAAGCTTTTTTTGGATTTTTATCCTTTGCCGAAGAAACGTGTAATGCTTCATCAAGTAATGTAACACCACTATTTTGAACGGGATGCTTATTGTCTCTTTCTTTGGTGTGAAAAGTAAAACCATTAACAGACCAAGCAGTGTACCTTGTAACCATTGACGAAGGACCGCCAGATATTTTGCTCAACGTTTCTGAATGTCCTGATTCTTGAAATAATCGTTTTCCAAGCCACTTCTGAAACAAACGATTGTGCTCATCTTGTAACCATTTTTCATTTTTAGCTATTTTTGTATCATTTGCCCTCAATTCTTTCAAATGAATATCCACAAAAGGCGTGACCTCGGAAACGTTATGCAAGACATGGAGACTGGCTTGCTCCCACTCTTTCCGGTTGACAATAGAATAAGTACCTATACATAATCACTCATATAAGTAGTGGTCCTCTCATGAATAAGTTGAATACACAAAAGAAAGTGTCACAAAACATACATGTAGATAAAGCTTTTGATTCATGGCTTGTGTTCTTTGGCAACCCAATCGCGTCTGCATTAGTTAAATACTCCGAACAAAATTCAACGGACTCCTCAGCTATATAGTTTTCTACTATGCTCCCTTCCGGCCTATTGTAGTTCTTCACATAACTCTTCAACACTTTCATGTAACGTTCGATTGGATACATCCAACGTAAAAATACGGGCCCACATAATTTCACTTCACGTACCAAGTGAACAGTTAAGTGAATCATGATGTCAAAAAACGAAGGTGGGAAAAACTTCTCTAGCATGAATAGAGTTTTTACCAACTCCGATTGCATGGAATCCAATCGAGTGGGATCAATAACCTTAGAGCAAATCGAGTTGAAGAATACACATATCTTGGCACTAGTACAATTAATAGCATCAGGTGCGACAAAAGTCGCACCTGAAAGCACCAATGTCGCACCTGAAAGTATCATCAGGTGCGACTTTAGATGCGACAAAGTCGCATCTGAAAGTGCGCACCTGATGATTTTAGGTGCGACTAGTCGCACCTGAAAGTCATCACTATCAGGTGCGCCATTTTAGGTGCGACTAGTCGCACCAAACGTCGCACCTAAATATTCTCCAAAATAAGATATTAAAGCGTGAATTATAGTATCAGATGCGACTAGTCGCATCTGATACCTTCGCGATTAAAGTATCAGATGCGACAAGTCGCATCTGATAGTAATTCCCTGCCTAATATTTTGGTGGGTGTTAGTACAATCAGATGCGACTAGTCGCATCTGATACTCTTCCCGCGAAGGTATCAGATGCGACTAGTCGCATCTGATTGTCTGTAGTTTTTTTTTTAAAAAATGCTGATTCTAATAGAATCAGCCTATTAGATATATAAAAATTATAATTTAAAAAATTATTTAAAAATTAATTAAATAATTTTTTTGTTAAATTAAATAAATAATTTGAATAATATTAATTAGAATAATTATATAAATAATTTAATAGAAATTCTAAGCTGAGCAAGGTTCCGAGAAGATTCTCGCACACGTTCTTCTCTATGTGCATGAAGTCCATGTTATGCTTCAACTCCAAATCTGACCAGTACGGCAACTCGTAAAAGATGCTTTTCTTGGCCCAATTTAGTTCGCACTCGGCTCGCTTTCGTTTTCTGCCCACGGAGCCAGCATGTTTGCCAGTTGTCGTGCAAGACACACTAGCCAACTGAGCGAGTATGTCTTGCGGAGTCAACTTCTCGGGTTTACTACGTTTCTTGTGGCGATCCTTGTAGTGATCGGTGCTTTTTCTCAATCGGTGACGCGTACGCAAGGATCGACGATGGTCGTAGTAGACGATCCTGTTTCTGACTTTCAAAGACGGCATGTCAAGGTTGCACGTCGGGCAAGCGAGATACCCTTGGCCACTCCATCCCGATAAATAGGACCGAGCTGGAAAATCGTTAATCGTCCAGAGTAGCGCAGCACGCAATCGAAACACTTCATCGTTGGCGCCATCTCGAACGCAGAATCCGGTCTCCCACAGTTCTTTCAGCTCTTCGACAATTGGCTGCAAGAACACGTCCATGTCCTTTCCTGGTGAGTGAGGCCCCGGGATCAAAAGCATCAGCATCAAGTACTCTTTCTTCATGCATAACCAAGGCGGCAAGTTGTACGCAGTTAGTACCACAGGCCACATGCTATACGATAAACTCATTTCTCCGAACGGATTGAATCCATCCGCAGCTAGTCCAAGCCGCACGTTTCGAGGCTCTGCAACAAAGCCTGGGTATCTCTCGTCCAGGTTTTTCCACGTCGTACCATCCGCAGGATGTCGTAGAACACCAACTTCCCTGACGCGATCTCTTTCGTGCCACTGCATCAGAAGCGACGTGTGTCCAGACGCGTACAACCGCTTCAATCGATCTTTCAGGGGAAAATATCGCAAAATCTTTTGCGGTATCATTTTCCCAGTTGGCTTCCATCTGCTCTCGTTGCATACTGGGCACACGTCGACTTCCGCGAGATCATTTCGAAATAGGACACAATCGTTAATACACGCATCGATCATCTCGTATCCCATGCCAAAACGCTTCAGCTTCGCCTTTGCCTCGTAATGCTTCTCCGGAATTCGATTACCAGCTGGATGAGACTTCTTCAAGAGCTGCAACAGTTCTGTAAACGACTTGTTCGTCCAATGGTTCGTGACTTTGAGGTGCATCAACGAAACCAAGAACGACAAAGAAGAAAACTCTTTGCATCCAGGGTACAATTCTGCTTCCAACTCGGCGAAGAGGTCTTCCACTTGCTCCTCTGCACGCACCTCGCTCTGGGTCGGTTCCGTAGCATCGTCGAAATCCTCATGATCCCTGATATCCTCCATAGCACCGTGCAATCCTCCTATTCCTCTCTGATCTGTTCCTCCGATGGAATCTTCTTCATGAGGAAGGACGACACGCTCGAGCTCGCCGTGATGATACCATTTTGTGTAGCCTGGGGTAAACCCCTTGTTCAGCAAATGATTCCTGACAACCCCGATGTCGTGCCATCTCCCGTTGTTGCAAGGTTTGCAAGGACACCGATATTGGGCTTTTTCGTTAGGGAATCTTCTTGCAGCGCGAATAAACTCGTTAACACCGGTTTTATACTGCAATGTCACCCAATTATTCTCCGTGATCCAATCTCTACTTGGATTGGACATTTCGCTGAATGAGAGCGAGAAATGAAAGTTTGGAAGAGTTATTGATAAAGGAAGACGGAGAACAAAATGAAAGAGAGATTATGAATTCTATGTTATTTTGAGCTCGGATTGAATAAGTTGGGAGTTTTTAAACTAATTAATTCGAAACTCTACCAAAATTTCGGAAGAGTTTCCCCTATTATACTGACAAACCAAAAACCTGCAAAATTATTTAAAAACATACACAAACCATCCAGAACTATCCTATAAATTAGCTCAGCCCTAAACCGAACCTCCGTGGTTCGATCACAACATTTATAAATGAAAAATCGAAATAAACAAAATATCACAAACTATCAAAACATGTCACAAACTATCAAAGCATGTCACAAAACTATTTTTCTTATTTAAATTACAATTTCATTACATGTTAAATCAACTACACAAACTTATCACAAATTAATTAACTAAGTATAAATTAAGCAACATAAATGTAATTATTAAACTAATTACAATTTCTAGGTAATAATTTACTTACAATTAATCTAAATTAATTAAAAGCAAAAAATTTAAAAATGTCACAAACTATATATCAAAACATGTCAAAAAACAATTAAAACTTAATTTTAACCTAATATAAACAAATCACATTATTAAACATGTGAAATTATCATATTAATACTAACTAATTTACAATCAATTTAAACTTTTAACCTAAACTAATAGAATTATTAAACTTAACCAAATTACTAATTAAACATGTTAAATTACTTATCAAATTAATACTAATTAAGTTACACATTATTATTACCTTACATATTTCACATTAATTAACTAACCTAACATATTAACTAACATATTATATATACACTAACCTAACTAACTAATATATACACTAATATATATTTATACACTAATATATATTTATCAACCTAACTAACCTAGTTAACTAAGTAATATATGATTATAAAAAAAAACTAATATATACACTAACCTGCTAGGACGGCCGGCCGGGGACTCGGGGACAGCGGCTCGGAGGCTGGGAATCGGGGACAACGGCTCGGTGGCTAGGACTCGGAGGCAGCGGGGCCGGGGCTGAGCGCACGGCGAGGTCCGGAGGCACGGGACGACGAGGCTGTGAGTTTAAACACTGATCAGAGAGAGAGCGAGGCAGAGAGGGAGCGAGGCAGAGAGGCAGAGAGGGATTGAGAGAGAGAAATACCGGTTGAGAGGCGGAGAAGACGGCGGAGCGCGGCGGAGCTACGGCAGCAGGAGAAGAGAGAGAGAGAAGCGGCGGCGGAGCACGGCGGAGGGTGTGGAGCGCGACAGAGTTGCAGAACTGGCCGGAGAGAGGGTTTTTTTTTAAATCGACGGAGTGAACTGGTGACGCAGATGAGGCAGAGAGAGAGAAACGGCGGAGGTGGTGGACAGGGCGGAGCGCGGCGGAGGTGGCAGAGAGAGAGAGGGTTTTTTTTCGGAGAGAGAGGCGTCGGTTTTGAAATGAGGAAGACGAAGTGCAGACGATTTTGTTTTATAGAAAACCTAACTTTCAGGTGCGACAATGTCGCACCTGATAATGTATCAGGTGCGACTAGTCGCACCGGATAATCTATCAGGTGCGACTAGTCGCACCTGATAATATCTTTTAAAAAAAATAATCCAGAATGCCACGTCAATCCTGAATGAAATAATGAGGGGGAAGAGTTGGCCCGCTTAAAATTTTGAAACTATCAGGTGCGACGTTGTCGCACCGGATAGTTTTTATGACTTTCGGGTGCGACAAGTCGCACCCGATACTCAAAAGCAAACAACAAATTTAGCGAAATTTTTAACACTTCGGGTTGACAATCTGGTGCGACTAGTCGCACCCGAAAGTAATTTAGATGCGACTTTTAGGTGCGACTAGTCGCACCTGATAGTCATGCGCACCAGAAAACCAAATTTGTAGTAGTGAGGATATTGCAAATCTCACATCAGGTGACAAAATTCCACGCAAGGCGAGAGGTAACATTTGTTGTAGAAGCACATGACAATCGTGAGTCTTCATTCCAATAAGTCTCAAATCTTTCATAGATACAAATCTCGAATAGTTTGAAGAATGACCATCGGGAACTTTGATAGACGCAAACCATTTACACAACTTCTTCTTCTCCTTCCGATCTAGAGTATACTTAGCCGCTGGTAATTTTGTTTTTTGTCCGACCTCATCCTCGGCATGCAAAATACTTCTTATATTCAGCTCCTTGAGATCCCTTCTAGATTTTATTCCGTCTTTCGATTTATTCGGATCATCAAGAAGAGTACCGTTAACGGATTCGCAAACATTTTTCTCGATATGGATAACATCCAAACAATTCCGAACGTAGTGCGTCTTCCAATACGGAAGGTCATAAAATATGGATTTCTTCTTCCAAGGATTCTCTTGAAACGACTCTTTAGTACTAGCACGACGCTTTCTTTTTCCAAGGACTTCATTGACGTTTTTTACCATCTCGTAGACATCTTCACCAGACAAAATTCGAGGAGGGAGCCGTTCTTCTGTGTTGCCATCAAATGCTTGTTTGAACCTTCTAAATGGGTGGTCTCTTGGTAAAAATCTTCTATGCCCGAGAAAAACAGTCTTCTTACCATGCTTCAACCGGATGGAAGATGTGTCTTTCATACAAATAGGACAACCAATCGAGAATTTCACAGAATATCCTGACAAATTTCCATAGGCCGGAAAGTCGTTAATAGTCCACAATAACATTGCCCGTAAGTTGAAAGAATCTCCATGATAAGCGTCTTTAACCTCATAGCCCTTATCCCATAACATCTTCAAATCATCAACAAGCGGTGCCAAATAAACATCGATATCATTACCTGGTTGACTCGGTCCTGATATCAGAAGCGTTAACATCAAGAACTTTCTCTTCATACAGAGTTTTGGAGGGAGATTGTAGTTCACCAATATAACCGGCCAAACACTGTATTTACTGCTCATCATGCTAAACGGGTTCATACCATCAGTTGCTAAACCAAGATGAAGATTTCGGGGATCAGCACTGAAATCCTTATACTCAAAATCAAAGGATTTCCATTGGGCAGCATCGGCAGGATGTCTGAGAACACCATCATTGACACGTTTTTCGGAGTGCCAAACCATGTTCTTCGCGTGTTTGGCACTATTAAACATTCGTCGGAAGTGTGGCATTGGAGGAATGTACCATAACGACTGTAATCATAAAAAAACAATAAGAAACATACCATTATAGGCTATACATGTATTTGATAATCGAGTAGTGAATACATACCTTAACTGGAACTCCTTTGACTCCGTCACGTGGCATTTTACCCTTCTTCCACCTCGACTCTTTGCAGATCGGACATTCATCTAGATTTTCATGCTCGTGTCTGTATAAAATACAATCATTCGGGCACGCATGGAACTTCTCGTACTTCATACCTAATGGTTTGAATTTAAATTGAATTTCGGTTTGAGTTTATATTGGAATTGGTTTGAATTGAAATTGAATTTCGGTTTGAGTTTATGTTGGAATTTGTTTGAATTGAAATTGAATTTCGGTTTGAGTTTATATTGGAATTTCTTTGAATTGAAATTGAATTTAAGTTTGAGTTTGTGTTGGAATTGGTTTGAATTGAGATTATGTTGAATTTTGTTTTTTCATAGATTATGTCTAATACTTCCACTAGTACCGTTAGCGGTAAACGGAGATCCACCAATATCGATGGTCCCGGGAAAAGAAGAAATACTCTTATGCCCAAGATTAATAAGGTTAAAACTCTTGGTAAAAAGATAAACGTCAAATTTAATGATAGAGATGAACCATTGGATAAGGAGGGTGATGAGTTATCGAGTTATTTTGGCGTGTTAGCTAGAGAACACGTTCCAATTTCGATGATCGATTGTAGACTAAAAGAGCATAAACAGCTAAAAGAAAGGATTTGGAACGAAATATGTGAAGCATTTACGGTCCCTATCGAACTTAAGAATAATTGTCTTATGAGAGTTGGAGAAGCGGCGAGGTTATTCCATCACGAGCTATACAACGATCTAGTCAAAGACAATCTCAATGATCCAAACGTCTTGAAGAGGCCGGAATACGTTTTAAAACGCTATGGAAATATCACCGAAGAAGATTGGATAAAATTTGTTGAGTATAGACGTTCCGAAGTGTTCAAAAAATCATCGGACAATGGGAAAGAAATAGCGAGGAAGAACGTCTACAAATCTAGAACCGGCCGCAATGGATATCGAAAACTTGATCAACAAAAGGTTAGATTTACATGTTTTATTTTGTATTCCATGTTTCATAATATTTATTAATTAATTTGTGGTATTGCTTGATAATAGTACGAGGAGACGGGTGAATGGCCTACAAAAGAGGTATTATGGGTTGAGTCGAGAATGAATGGAAAATCATCTCAAGAAATTACGGATGAGTCTATGGAAAGTGTCTTGCAATCTAAGGAACATCCCGGTCGTGTTCGTGGGCAATCTAAATACTCGTCAAGTTGCAATTTCGTATCTTGTCGGTCAAACTTGAGTGACGAGGTAACTAAGTTACGTCGAGAAATGTGTGAGTTAAAATCTTTCATTATGAAAGCCTTAACTCAAAATGGTTTGAGTCTCAAAGATGCTAATGACGAGTTGCCTAGTGTCCTACATCCCACAAATGAAGACGAAAATATTGGTGTTGGTGAAGAGATGCCTAAGGGTGATGATGAAGAGATGGCTAAGGGTGGTGATGAAGACATGGCTAAAGATGGTGATGAAGACAAGGCTAATGAAGTGACGTCTTTAGGTAATTTTTAATTTTTTAATACAAGTAAAAAAGTCAAATATTTTTATATATATTTTTTAATAACATTAGTGAATTTATTAGATAAACAATCTCAACATGAAGTTGCCGACAAACCCGATAGTGTTCGAGCAAGTTGCTCAATGAATCCAACCACGCCGGTGACACCGTGTTCGGATGAAAGCATCGAATGCATTCTCCTCCTTGATGATTTCACGAATGGAGGCACGATTCATGTAGCAAACGGGCGAGCGTACATGAAAGCCGAACACGTTCATTTTTCATCTTTGGAGGATGTAAACGTACTAGTGAGCATTGCGACGGCTTTGATTAAGAAAGCTTTTTTGTCGATTCCCACCGATGAAGCCAAGACTATTGAAGAAGCCGTAGGGGGCTTCGTTAAGTGGCCAAAGAGATTAGTAGAAACTGAAATTGCAAAAGAGAGTCGCGGCCCGGTGGTCACACAAGTGTTGAAGGTCGGTGGTGATAGTGAACCTAGCGCCAATGACGATAAGAAGATTTCATATAAGTTGATTAATCCAAAGTTTCGATTGCTCGCCCAACATGCCAACCGAGTAATGTTACCGAAAGGGGATTCAATCAATGTCAAAGTTTGTGCAAGTATCGCCGTAGAGCATATTCCGGTGATGTTTGACGATGTTAAAGAATTCCTTAGATACGAGGAAATAAGCGCGTCATGCATAACGGTTTACATTGGGTAAATATTTCTTTTATATTCTTTTTCTTATATCAATATACAATATTTCATTTTATTAACTAATCCAATAATTGTTTTTCGTAGTTATCTACAATCCATATTAGACAAAAATAAGCGGAGTGAAGTAATGTGTTTTGTTGAAGCGGGTTTGAGTTGCTACCTCCAAACCAACAACGATGAGGCCCATTTATCCGAACGCGTCAAGCAAATCGGCAAAATAGTACGAAATTGCAAACCAAAACAACTAGTTTTGATGCCGTACAATTTAAATGAACATTTGATGCTCGTTGTCTTCGATCTTTGGAAAGATCAAGCGATGTTCTTCGATCCGTTGAAAAATAAAATCCCATTGGATTTAAGGAAGTTGATAAAAAGGTAAATTAATTACATGTTATTTGAAGTATTTCATTTACACTAATGCTTCTTTTCTAATTTTTTTTTTGTTGGGCGTATAAGGATTTTTTCGGATTTCAAGCTTCACAATCAAGAAGCTCGAAGTAACGGTCAATCAACCTTAATCACAAGTGCCTCGGCTCCCAGACAAATCGGAAACACGGAATGCGGGTATTATGTCTTAAGTTATATGTCTTCCAGACCATCCCGTTGTGGAAGATCTCGCCGCGGCGAGTACGTAACGTTGCCGCGGCGAGAAACGGAAAACATAATAATTCAACTCCGCCGCGGCCACGTATGTCATTGGCCACGGCGAACTATTCCACAACGGTACGGCTGTACCGTTGTGGAAGTTTTCGCCGCGGCGAAATCCATACGTGGCCGCGGCGATTGTTTAAAAAAATTGATCCATTTTTCACAACGGGACTGTCCCGTTGTGGAAAATGGATGTTTCCACAACGGTACAGTACCGTTGTGGAATCCCTAAGATTCAACAACGGTACTGTACCGTTGTGGAATCCCTAAGATTCCACAACGGGACGAGTACCGTTGTGGAATCATTACACAACGGAGGATTCCACAACGGTACAGAACCGTTGTGGAATCATTCCACAACGGTACTGTACCGTTGTGGAATCCCCTGTTTGTAGTAGTGTGTCATTTTGCAAATTTTATTACTCATTTTATTTTATTTTCATAAGATTTTGTCTCAATTTTATACGACGAAAATATAAATCAAAACGACATTCTTGAACATAAATTCATGGTTGTTTGAAGAACCTATATTGAGATTAACATTCAACACAACCCATGGACACACAATACCTGTCCACTTTATGATAACTTTCTCCCTACCAGTAACTCATATCTCAGCTTATACGTTAAAAAAAAAAAAAAAAAAAAAAAAAAAAACATGATTTTGATGTTGTTATTCGTAATTCCTTATATTTATACCATTATAGGTTTATAATTATATAAAGAGAAATTGTCCAATTTACCACTAATTTTATAATTTTTTTTCATTTTCCACCAAAAGATTAATTTTTCCCAAAATGTCACTATCTTTGTCAACAATGTTGACATCTATTTTTGTGCTTCACTATGAGACGTCAACATTGTTGATATAAATGTCAACAATGTTGACATCTCGGTGGCATTTTGAGAAAAATTAGTCTTTTGGTGAAAAATAAGAAAGAATTATAAAATTGATGGTAAATGGGGCAATTTATCCTATATAAACATATATTCCTACATACGTGTGTATTAATCTGTTTCTAGATCTAAACTGTTATTGGGGTGAAATTTAAACTTTTAATTAATCTCTCTCGATTTCGTAGCCACACAAATATTATTCTGATTTAGATAGCTCCCACACATAAATTCCCCTCAGCTTGGTTCATGTATTTATGATTGCGTTGAAAAGCGTGTAACTGGTAAGTCAATATAGTATGGCGAACTTGAAATATTATATTAGTGAAATAACTTATATTTCAAGGACAAAAAAAAATATTCTAAAATTCTCACTTATTGAAAGTGTCACGCATTTGACTTGATTAAACATTCGCTCTTCAATCCCAAATCAAATGGATGGTTAAAAATTACACTACAAAAGAATATTGAATTTTTTTTGGACTTAATATTATGATAATATATATGAATGAAACCCACTTATCGAAATAAATAGGTGTTTAATCGTACTATTACACCTCTATGTGAAATATATATAATCAGCTTCTGTTTTTTTCCTTCAAAATTCGAGATAATATAAATAAGACTCAAACAATGATAAAAATCACCATAAATTTATGAAACAAAATGTAATAGCAATAAGCCAGAAATATATGTGGAAAAATTCACTTTGGAGAGTTTAACAACTACCTTGACTCAGGATTTAGGCTCTCGAAGATGACACAATTTGTTTAGATTCACTAGGATGCACCTTAATTCATCATTTCCACTAGTGACTAGCTATAAATCTTTGGTGATTTTTATCAACAATGTTTCTAATTAAATTTGGAAAAAGTTTTCTAAAATGTTCAAATGCTTGAATAGCCCATTATAGGATGGACATTTATTACTTAACACATTCAAAGTACTTTATTAATGTACTTTAGTTAAAAATTATTTTGTATTTGCATTTTCATCTTCATTTATTTTTTTATTTTTTATTTTTTATAATAGTAGCTCGAGGCTCTTTTTAATAGCCGTTTATACAAATTATGACGTTTATTTTTAATAATAAATCTCAATAGTATACTATTCACGCAATATCATATCTGACATTTGCCTAACAATGGATTTCGGTTTCCTTTTTCTATCTAACCTCTTACAAAAATATGTACACACGTGTCGTATATGTTTATCTGTTGGGTTTGCCTTACGTATTTCTCAGTAGCCAACGTAGTAAAATATCCAAAATAAAATTATAAAATTTGTTTTTAACGTACGTTTCACAACTTTACAGAAATAATCAACAGCTTTATGTGACAATAATTAATGTTTGATTTTCCCTTATTTATTAACAAAACATTTTCTAACTCTTACTTTTTTCATACATTTCTTTTACATAAAAACTTCAAAAAACCATGTCTATCTCATATGCACTCGAAATTGAGTGATTCCAAATCGTACGGATTCGTGACGCCGAGATCTTCAAAAATAGATCCATTGTGTTTGATGAAAAATCATGTTTAATACCATAGATGTAGAAAAATCACGTTACTACCTTAAATATAGAAATAATTGAATTTTTTTGAAATTATAAAAAAAATGGAAACGTAAATATGATGCATTAAACATAATTTTTCATCAAACACGGATCTATTTTTGAAGATCCCAACGCCACGAAGTTGTAAGATTTGAAATCACTCAATTTCGAATTCGTATGAGAAAGATACGAATTTTTGAAGTTTTGATGCAAAAAAAATTATTTGAAAAAAAATAAGAGAGATAAAATGACGAATTTATTAATAAATAAGGGTAAATAATATCTTAGTTATTGCCACATAAGCCATTTGACTATGTCCTTAAAAATTGTTAAATGTAAACTAGATTTAAAATCACATGTTTAAAGTGGTTTAATTAGTTACAAATCTCTTTCTTGTATTCTTTTGAGTTATAGTTTAGAAAATAGAAGTTGTTTCGCTTATCCAGCATTGTCATTTATATATTTATTTCTATATTGTTACGATTCCGTCATTGGTTTGTTCATACATTACTCCTTACTTTCCGCGCCTATATTGTTTCATTTCATCAAAACGAGAAAATAAAAAGAGCAACTGTATGTATACCCCAATCCACTTACCTCATTTAAAATACTAGTTCATATATTGTTTATTTTAAAGTGATCAAACTCGTACGAATTTCAATGAAATTCGGTTTAAATTTATATATGAAAATCAGGTCTCAAATTCTAGTTTTGAAATTTAAATTTATTTGATATGAGAACTGTTACCGGTCCGTCTCGGTCCGGTAGATCGACGACGGCCACGCTGGCGGCCGTCCTGAGCCCGGCACTCGTCCGGGGCCGGCACTCGCCGTGGCCGGCTCTCCAAGGCCGGCCCTCCTCGGCCGGCGCTCCAAGGCCGGCCCTCCACGGCCGGCGCTCCAAGGCCGGCCCTCCACGGCCGGCGCTCCAAGGCCGGCCCTCCTCGGCCGGCGCTCCAAGACCGGCCCTCCTCGGCCGGCGCTCCAAGGCCGGCCCTCCACGGCCGGCGCTCCAAGGCCGGCCCTCGGCCAAGGGGTTCCTCAAACACCTCTTGGCCGCCTATAAATATGAGGGTCTCTCCCTCGACCCAGGTAATCCGAATTTGAGTGCTGAAACGCTGTCGAACTCGTACCTCGCTCGTTTCTCTCAAGTCTCGACCTCTAAACACTAAACCCTCTACAAACCACCTCAATCCTACTAATGTTGAGCGTCGGAGAGGTAAACAGAGACAACCCCTCTGTTTCCCCTTTGTAGTTCACACCTCTCTGTTCACGTTTCAGGTGCTTGGACGAGATAGAGATCATCTACAGCTAAGGGACGGCTTGGGATACCAAGCCCGACACGCTCGAGTCGAGACGAGACCACTTGGTCCGGCCTTGGGTCTAACCGTCTGCGACTCCTAAATCGTTGTCCGAAAAACTGCGACAACATTTTGGCGCTAGAAGGAGGGGATCTCTCGACCTTGACGACGCATTCCCTCTACCAGTTTTCTCCCTTTGTTCTCACGACTCTCGAGAGATGAGTCACATTCCCACTACCTCCGCGGGTACCCGAGCGACGAGCTCGAGGTACGGTCTTCGACGCCTCGCACATCGTCTTGAAGGGCAACCTCGCGATAGCGAGAGCCAGCCCCAAGACCCGATGGTTGACCCCGAGGCCGTGCTCCGAGAGGACACGGCCCGGCGACGTGCGGAGCTCCTTGACCGCCCCGGCGTCGACGGTTCGCTCATAGCCGACCTCCTCGGCTATGACGTTGAAGATAGGTCCGCCAAAGACTACTCCGACTCCGAATATGTGGGGGAGTCGAGGACCAACGAGGCAACGCCTAGCCTCGCCCCTTCGCGGCCCGAGAGGCCCAACGACGCTTTGGCCGGACCGTCGCACATAGCGCGGCAGCAGGCACGGTCACATTCCCGGGGACTCGCCCCCTCGGTTTCAAGAGGTGGCCGGACACGGCCCCTCGCCGAGGAGAGAGCGACTCTGGTAGATGATGGGGCCGACAGCCGAAGCGCCCGCCGGACGGCCCGACCAAGGGCGACCTCACCTCGCCCCGCACCGAGTGCGGACCTTAGAGAACGCTTGACGGCGCAGAGAAACTCCCGAGGGGAGGATCTCCGCCAAAGGCTAAACTCTCGAAGGGACGCGCTCCCCGCCGCAACTCTCGGCCGGCCGCAGGCCAATGTCGTGGACCAAGCGTCCAACGAACGCCAACCGGTGACTCCCGTGGCCCCGACGATCGGCCCCGCTAACGGGCTCGACATGGTCACGATGATCCAAAGCCTCCAGAATCAAATCATCGAAATGAGGGAGTCGGGGAGGCAAAGGCCGTACGGAGGGATCGAGGAATCATACTCTCCCTTCGCCGCGCAAATCCTCGCGCAACCATGCGTGGGGAACTTCAAGTTACCGTCCATTCCCCCCTACGATGGACGTACGGACCCCCACTTCCACGTCCAACACTATGAGACGTGGATGACTATGCAGGGGCAGGCGGACGCCACCCTCTGCCAAGCCTTCAGCCTGACCCTCACAGGCTCGGGGTTTGAGTGGTTCCGAAGCTTGAGGCCGGGAAGCATCCCGTCTTTCCGGGCCTTGCGAGAGGCTTTCCTCGCCCGATTCGCCACCCTCGTGGCGCAAAAGAAGCCAAAGACCCACCTCCTCTCTATCCGACAAGGAAGAGACGAGACGTTGAGACAATACCTCGCTCGCTTCACCGAGGAGTCTCACAAGGTCGAAGGGTTCGACGACAGGGACGCCATCACGGCGATCACCGAGGGAGTGCGCACGAGCGACTTCCTCAAGTCTATTGTTGGCCAGGTCCCGCGTGACATGGCGGAGCTGATGACAAGAGCCCGCACATACATGGGAGTCGAGGACTATCTCGATGGCCGAGATGGCCGAAAGGCAGGAGGACAGGGGAGTCGCCGCCGCGACGATCGAGATGAAGATCGTCCCGACCCCCGAAAGAGGAGGAATAAGGGGAGCCAGGCCCCTAACGGCGATTCCCTCCCCGGGCCGAAGCCGTCGCATGTCGACAGCTTCCGGAGGTTCTCGCCATTCACTCCTCTGAACACTCCGCCGGAGCAAATCCTAGCTCTACACCGTGACAAGTTGGGGAGCCCGACCCCGCTCACGAAGGATCCCGCCAAGAGGGATCAAAGTAAGTACCGTGACTACCATCAAGATCACGGGCACCTGACATCCGAATGCTATCAACTCAAGCGTCAGATTGAGGCCCTGATTCAAGATGGGAAGCTGAAAGAGTACGTCCTGAGAACTATCGGGACGGCCGCGGCGCACGGAGGTCGCCCGCGGCAAGGGAAGAAAGGCCCGGCGACGGTGACTGTCACGGACCGCGCGACAAACGAAGAGCCGGAGAGCTCGCAACTTCACGTCGTGGGTGCAATCTTGGGTGGCCCGGAGTTCGGAGACTCGGCTACGCAAAGGAAGAAGTACGTGCGCGAAGTTTCCCAAGGAAAAATAGCGCACTACATCAACCACACGTACGAGGTCCCTCCTCCGGCCCCCTTCGAGTCCATGTTCTTCACCGGACAAGAAGCAACGCGAGTTCTCCACCCACACAACGACGCGATAGTCGTCTCTGCCCCGGTCGCCAACAACCTCGTCCGGAGAATCCTGATCGACAATGGGAGCTCCGCCGACATAATCTTCAAATCGGCGTTGGACAGGATGAAGCTATCCGGGGTAAGACCGACCCCGATCTCAACCCCGCTCTTCGGTTTCTCTGGGGAGAGGGTTATGACGGAGGGAACTATCGACCTCCCGGTTACCTTCGGTACGCCGGGGGGGCTCGAGGTTACCCACATCGTGTCGTTCCTAGTGGTGGATCAGCCCTCGGCTTACAACATCATCGTCGGCCGCCCGACTCTCAATCGGTTGAAGGCCATAACGTCCACGTACCACTTGATGATGAAGTTCCCGACTGAGAAAGGGATCGCCGTGATGTTGGGAGACCAATCCATGGCGAGGATGTCCTACATCCAAGGCGTGGACGGAAAAGGGAAAGCGAAGGTGGTGAGCACCGTCTTCCAACTCGGAGACAAATTCCCGTGCAAGTTAGAGGAAGGAGGCACCTTCGGAGAGCTAGACCAAAGGGACGAAGTCGAGCGTCGAAAGGTGGAGACACCGGACGACCTCGTTCCCGTCGTGTTGGACGACGCCAAACCTGACCAAGTAGTCAAGGTGGGCGCCCAACTCCCGTCTGAGACCCGAATCGAGCTCGCCGCTTTCCTCCGAGAGCACAAAGATGTCTTTGCGTGGACACACGCCGACATGCCGGGGATCGACCCCGAGATCATGGTTCATCGTCTCAACGACGACAAGAGGGTGGCCGAGCGCGTTCAACCGCGACGGGCGTTCAGTGGGGAGAGGTACCAAGCCATTGGTGAAGAAGTTGACAAACTTCTCGCCGCCGACTTCATCAGGGAGGCGGAGCACCCCAAGTGGGTGTCCAATGTGGTAATGGTCAAGAAGCCAAACGGGAAGTGGCGGATCTGTATCGATTACAAAGATCTCAACAAAGCCTGCCCGAAAGACAGCTTCCCTCTCCCGAGGATCGAGCAGCTCGTGGACGCCACGGCGGGCCACGAGTTGCTGAGCTTCATGGACGCCTATTCAGGCTACAACCAGATCCGCATGCACGAGCCGGATCAGATCAAGACCACCTTTGTTACGAACCGCGGACTTTACTGTTACAAGGTCATGCCCTTCGGCCTCAAAAACGCGGGAGCAACGTATCAAAGGTTGGTGAACCGCATGTTCGCCAATCAAATTGGCAAAACTATGGAGGTCTACATGGATGACATGCTTGTCAAGAGCCTCAAAGCCCGCGACCACGTTCGAGACCTTAGGGAAATGTTCACGATCCTGCGGCGTTACAAAATGAAGCTCAACCCCAACAAGTGCGCTTTCGGGGTCGAGTCCGGGAAAGTTCTGGGCTACATGGTGAGCCGCCGCGGGATCGAGGCAAATCCGGAGAAGATTAAGGCGATCCTAGAGATGAGGTCGCCACAAAAGGTCAAAGAAGTTCAAAGCTTGACGGGAAGGATCGCCGCCCTGACGCGATTTATTTCCAAAGCAACTGATAGGTGCCAACCATTCTTCAAAGCACTGAAGAAGACCGACGGGTTCGTGTGGACGGAGGAGTGCGAGGAAGCATTCCGCGATATGAAAGCCTATTTCACCTCCCCCCCGTTCCTCGCGAAGCCAAAGAATGGCGAAACCCTGTTCCTCTACCTCGCGGTTTCCGATAGGGCCGTGAGCGCGGTCCTCATACGCGAGGAGGACAGGGTACAATGGCCGGTCTACTACGTTAGCAAGGCGCTCCTCGACGCCGAAACCCGATACCCCGAGATCGAGAGACTGTCCCTCGCCCTCGTCATGAGCGCGAGAAAGCTCCGGCCCTACTTCCAGGCGCACCCCATCGTGGTCCGCTCGGGGCATCCCATCGAGAAGGCCCTTCAAAAAGGGACCTCCTCTCGAATGGCGATATGGTCCCAAGAGCTGGGCGAATACGGGGTCGAGTTCCAACCGAGAACCGCCATTAAGGGTCAGGCCCTCGCCGACTTCATCGCCGAGTTCACAAGCGCGCCCCCAACCAACGAGGGCGACGAAAGAAGTAAGACCGCGGAAGACAAGGAGGACGACCATAGCGAGTCGTCAAGGAAGAGAACCAACGACCCGATATGGCCGGTCTGGGACTCGCACGTGGATGGCGCGTCAAACGCCCGGGGGGCTGGCGCCGGCGTTGTGCTCACAAATCCCGATAGGGAAAAGCTGAGGTACGCCCTGCGGTTCGAGTTCAAGGCTTCCAACAACGAGGCAGAGTACGAGGCTCTGATTGTTGGCTTGGAGCTAGCGAACAAGTTGGGCGCCCAAAACCTGCGCATCCATTGCGACTCGCAATTGATCGTGAATCAGGTTAAGGGCGACTACGCCGCGAAGGAGCCACACATGATCGCCTACTTGTCCAAGGCCCAAAAGAACTTGGAGGCCCTGTCGTGGTTCAAGATCGTCCAGGTCCCTCGAGAGGCGAACGTTGACGCCGACGCCCTAGCTCGCCTCGCGTCTGGGATAGACGAGGAAGGCGAGGGCAGCGTCCCAATCGAAGTGTTGACCCGACCCTACGTCTCGAGAGGCGACGTAGGGGTCATTGACGAGATTCCGCCTCCCTCATGGATGACCCCGCTCGTGGAATTCCTTAAACGAGGAGTCGTCCCCGAGGATAAAGAAGAAGCTAGAAAGCTGAGAAGCCTAGCCCCGAAGTACACGATGAGGGAGGATAGTTTGTTCAAGAGAGGCTACTCCATGCCCCTTCTCCGTTGCCTGACCGAAGTGGAGGCGAGGAAAGCACTCCACGAGGTGCATGAGGGGGTGTGCGGTAACCACGCCGCCGGGCAATCTTTGGCATTGAAGTTGCTAAGACTTGGATATTTCTGGCCAACCTTGAAAAAGGACTCCCACGAGTGGGCCAAGAAGTGTGACAAGTGCCAAAGGTTCGCCCACATTCCGCGCCAAGCACCGGCCCCTTTGTGTCCGATTATCGTGCCGCGACCTTTCGCGAAGTGGGGAATCGACCTCATCGGCGAGCTACCTACGGCCCCGAGACAATACAAGCACGCGATCATGGCTATCGATTACTTCACGAAGTGGGTAGAGGCTGAACCGCTAGCAAAGATCACCGAGGCGAACACGACAAGCTTCATTTGGAGAAACATCATCTGCCGCTTCGGGATCCCTGCGTCAATTGTAACCGACAACGGAAAACAATTCAACAATGCGCGCCTCCGAGAAATGTGCGAACAGCTTGGCATTAGCAAGACTTTCTCCTCTCCCCGCCATCCCCAAGCCAACGGTCAGGTCGAGGCGGTGAATAAGACGATCAAGGAGAACCTGAAGAAGAAGCTGGAGGCAAGAAAGGGGGCTTGGGCTGACGAGCTCCCCATGGTCTTATGGGCATACCGCACCACCGCCCGAAACGCGACCGGCGAAACCCCTTTCGCTCTCGCGTTCGGCGTCGAGGCTGTGGTACCCGTCGAGATCAAGTTGCCAACCTTGCGCATCGAGGAGTACGACGAAGCCGCCAACGATGACGCGATCAGGCTCGAGCTAGACCTCATAGACGAAAGGAGGGCGGACGCACTTACCCGGCTTGCTGCGCAGAAGAGGAAGGTTGACAAGTACTACAACTCGAAGATCAAGCTGCGGAAGTTCGCCGACGGAAGCCTCGTCCTTCGAAGGGTGTTCCAAAACACCAAAGTGCAAGGTGCGGGAGTTCTAGGCCCCACCTGGGAAGGCCCGTACCGTGTGCGCCGGGCCATCCACAATGGCACATACGAGCTCGAAAACATGGAGGGACTCGTGTTCACACACCCGTGGAATGCGGAGCATCTCCGGCAATATTATCAATAAATGTTCATTCGTCCATTTTTACGCTTTGTTGTTCTCATGTAACTTTCGATTCTAGCAAAGTCAATTTTAAATTTCAAGTTTGGCCAAAGGCCTGGGATGTAATTTTTGAACCATTTCGATAATTTAATGAATTACATTTCACTCCAAAACATTGTATCTTAGCTTCTAGCCTCCTCTACGAGCACCCAAGAAACTCGGGGGGCTAAGGGGAATAGGGCGAGAGTAACGAGCTCGCTTACTCCACTTTCCACGCGCCAAGCGGTAACAAAACACCCGTAAGTCGGATCCGCGCACCGGATCTCCGACTTCGTACCCTCCTCGTGCGACGCTCTCGCACGGGTCGAGGCCATATGCCGAGAGATAGCGAAACGTCGATGAGTTGGATCCGCGCACCGGACCTCCGGCCTCGCACGTCTTTTGCTGCGACCCTCTCGTGCACCGATGCACCTTGCGCACCGATAGGCGGCAAGTCATCGATGGATCACGTCCGCGCGCCGGATTGTCGATCTCGGCAGCCAAAACCCAAAACGTGACACGCGTACCAACGAGTACCACGCTCACTGGGAGCTGCAAACCCATCCCGATACGTACGCCGATAGGTAGCGTACTCGCCGGAGGATGAGCGCGACGGCCACCCAGCTCGCGCACGCCGATAGGCAGCGAGTCACAAATGGATGGCCGAAAATCACACCCGCCGGATAAAACCGGTCTAGACAGCGTCCGCGGGGAGCTTCGCCGCCAAATGCGGCAGTAAGCCGTGCCAACCGGTTACGCTAAGCATAGTAAGCCGGGCTCGTAAGACACGCACTATTCAAATTGCGCAAATCGCTTACACTAAGTGTAGCAAGTCGAGAAAATAAGACGCACGATGAAAAGAAAGCTTCAATTAAAGCAAAACGATATTGCATAAGCAACCCAATAAGAAAAATACGAAAGTACGACGCAAACATAGCAAGAATCCGAAAGAAAGCATAAAGCAAGCGCTAAACAAGTGCGCGAAAAAAACCAAAGAGAACTCGATCACTCCGAGCCATAATCGACCCGCTCTTCGTCGTCCTCAAGGTGAGGGGCGCCCGACCCGCCAACGGCTCCTCCACCGGACCGACAGCTTGACGACTGGGCGGCCTCCGCAGGGACTTCGGGAGGCAGGTCGTCCTCCGGCAGCTCGTCCTCCAAGGGAGGAAACATGGCGTCGAAGAAGGAAAATGTGATCCCTCGAGACGCGTTCTCCTCCGCAGTCGCATCTTTGACCCGCATGGCCACCTCGTAACGGGCCACCTCTAGCGAGAGATCCCAGTCCTCCTCCAACTCCGTCTTCGATCGCACGGCGTCATCCTTCTCCTCGATGAGGGTCTGCACCTCCGCTCGCAGGGTTTCCCTCTCCCTCTCGGCCCTGACCCGGGAGATCTCGCTTGCCGACAATCGGGCGTGGACAATGTTCAGCTCTTCGTCCCGGCTCGAGAGGGCCGCCTGAAGTTTCTTGGTCTCCCCTAGGAAAGTGTCGGCCGCCTGCTCAGCCTTCTCCCGAGACGCCTTCTCGGCCGCCGCCTTCTCACGAGCTCGCTTTAGTTCCTCCTCAAGCGCTTGGAACTCTTGGACGGCGCGGACCCCCGCCAAGGCAGCGGCATGGGCGGCCGCTGTATCCTCCTTGTCTTTTTCCATGATCTGCATGCGACGCAACAAGTCCCGGAGAATGCGGTCGCTCCGTTCTTGGCGTGCGAGCATCTGTGGAAGCAAACAACGTACATGCAATCGAAATAAGCACAACAAATCACAAATGAGGAAAACAAGCGAGTCATACCTTTCGGGCGTCGCCGATCCCGCTCTGGAAATGCTCAAGGTCGCTCACCATCAGGAGACTCTTGTAATCCCGTAGTGAGGTTTCAAGGATCCCCTGAGAGCATCGGTCCCTCAGCTCCGCCGCCTCCGCCAGGAGCATCGACTCCATGCCATCTGGCGTCGCCGACGTATGAGCGCGCTTGTGGCCGGAGGACGAGCCGGGAAGGATCGTCGACGACGGTCGCTTATTCGAGGAGTTCGCCTCGGTCCTCGCCCGCGTTGGAAGCCCCCTATGGCGGGCCTCAGCTTGTGGTTGAGCCGCGATCACGGCCTCGGCGTCGGGCGCCACCCTCGGTGCCTGCGTGCGTGGTCGGTGTCGCCGGGTCATCGTATCTGAAAAAGATGAAGAGGTGACAGGTTAGAGTGCAATACAATGGAATATACATTAACTAGAAGCTTGTGTGCGGTTGGTACCCCCCACGTCAGGGGGAGGAGCAGACGAGCCCCCCGCCTCTGATTCGGGGTCCTCCGTAGCCTCCGCGGCGAGGCCCGAGCTCGGAAGGGCGTCGTCTCCAGGCGGGAACCACCCAGTCCTTGCCATTAGGTCTGGGGACTCGAAGTGCGGTCCTTGTCGCCTCGATTCCGGGAGCGCCCTGATCACCGCGTGAAGCTCAGAGCTTTCGATATCGCCCATAGGTGGAAAATCAGCCGCAAGACTAAAGAAGAGAGGCGCGACCCCGAAGGCTGATTCGGATACCCATATCCAAGGATATCGGTGCTTCGAATTAACGTTGCTGACGATGACGAAGCGCTTGCGATGTAGCGCTTGGTAGAAGCCCGGCTTCCCCGGCACCCCTCGTATCGTCATGAGGTCCTGGATGTCGTCGGCGGTGACAGCCCTCTTCTTCGCCCGGTAAAGCATCATGTGGCACGCTGCGACCACCCGATAGAAGGCCGGAGACATCTGTAAGGCGTGCACCCCCAGTCGAACTAGCAACTCCTGGATAACCGGCTGGAAAGGCAACCTTAGCCCACCGCGGAGGCTCGCCTCGTGGACCGCGGCGTACCCCCTTCGAGGGCGGGACGGAAGATCGTCAGGCAACGGTCTGAGGATTGACACAGAGTCCGGGATGCTGTAGCGCTTCCTGAGGCTCTTGAAGCTGACGATGGAGATCAGGCTCGGGACATCGACGCCCGAGCAGTCAAAGTTACCCCGCACGGCTGACTCTCCTACCGGGAAGGACGAGGTCCGCGTTTCTTCCTGCGCAGTAGAGGAAAGTCCCCTCGCCGCGGGTGCTGCACGACGGCTCGACGAGTCGCCGGAGTGCCCGGAGTCCGGGGCGGTGCCCGGGCGCTCGGCCGGCTGCCGGCCAGCCGGGTCACTGTCATCGGGCCGGCTCGTCCTGTGGCCGGCGACGTCCTCTCATGCGTGCGCGTCAAGCCCGAGGACCCAGCCCGCCTCCTGGCTAGGTGGCTCCTCCACGCGCGGCCCCGGCGACCTCCGGCCTTCGGCGCACGCGCCAGGCCCGTCGGCCCGGCCCGGCTCTCGGCCAGTCGAGTCTCCGGCGTTTGAGGCTTGCCCGGGCGTCCCGGCGTTCAGCCCAGGCGCGTCCTGCCCGCCGGCCCGGCCCAGCTCGCGGGTTGTTGGGTCCTCCTCGCGCGCCTGTCGCCCAGCGGCCCTGTCCGGCCTTCGGCCGGTTGGGCCCTCATCGCGCACGTCGGCCCGGCCCGACTCCCGGCCGGCTGCAGTCTCATCACCTAGGCCCGGCCCATTGGGCCCTAGGGTTTGCAGGGCCACCAGGATGGCCGCCTCTTCCTCTCCGGCGTTGGGCGGCCGGCACTCCTCCTGTCCGGCGCCGCCGACCCCACCTGCAGCGTCGGCCGCCGCCGGCGGCGCTCCCCCGTCGTAGACGCGCTCCAGCCCGGCTGGGGCCGACCCGCCTGGGCTCCCATGGCCGCCGACCACCTGCAGCGCAGCCCCACCCGAGGGGGTGGGGTCCCCCCTGATGCCAACGCCGCCCCGGGCGGCGCTCCTCTGCGCCAGCGCGTCCTCGCCGGCGTCGGCCTCGCCAGACGCGTCGCCCGCGTCCTCCACGACCGGCTCGGCCCCCCCGGGACGAGGGACGTCTCCCCTAAGTCTGGGTTCGCCCCAGACGCCGCCGACTCGGCCGGGCTCGGCCTCCTCCACGTCGGCGTCGGCCCCCTCTGCCTTGTCGGCGTGCTCCCTGGTCGGGATCGTCGCGCGCGACTCTTCTGGCGCGACCCCGGGGCTGGGTCCAGCGCAGACGGCGCCGACCCAGCCAGGCGCGGCTCCCCCGGCGTTGGTGGCGGCCTGCACAGCGCCGCCGGTCTCCTGCGTGGTCGGCCCCGCGCGCGCGGCCTCCATGGCGCGTCCCTCGGCCAGGCCGGCCTCGTGTTGGTCGGCCCGGCTGTCCCCGGCGGCTGGTGCCATCAGGCCGGCGCTCTCCTGCCGGCGCTGGCCGTCTCCGGCACGCGCGCCCTCACCCTCGTCGGCCAGCCACGCTTCAACCAGTGAAAGATCCTCTCCGGTCATCTCAATAGCGTTGAACGAATTCGATGAGTGTCGTGTGTCGGGTGGTGTTGATGGGGGCGAAAATTGAGCCCAAAAAGCATCCAAATCCACGTGGTTTTCCTCAAACAAGTCGTGTAAGCCATCGTCAACGGTCCCACATCCCGGGTCAATGGGGTCCATGGGCGCGAATAACGAAGCGAGCACGATCGACAAAAAATATAATAATAAAAACAACATGAAAGGACGTCGGAGCATACCTCTCGACGGCGGGCTTCTCCGATGGGCCAACGTCGGACTCTGAGTTTACCACGCGATTTACAATCGATGATAAACTCGGGGGGCTAATGTTACCGGTCCGTCTCGGTCCGGTAGATCGACGACGGCCACGCTGGCGGCCGTCCTGAGCCCGGCACTCGTCCGGGGCCGGCACTCGCCGTGGCCGGCTCTCCACGGCCGGCTCTCCAAGGCCGGCCCTCCTCGGCCGGCGCTCCAAGACCGGCCCTCCTCGGCCGGCGCTCCAAGGCCGGCCCTCCACGGCCGGCCCTCCACGGCCGGCGCTCCAAGGCCGGCCCTCCACGGCCGGCGCTCCAAGGCCGGCCCTCCACGGCCGGCGCTCCAAGGCCGGCCCTCCTCGGCCGGCGCTCCAAGGCCGGCCCTCCACGGCCGGCGCTCCAAGGCCGGCCCTCCTCAGCCGGCGCTCCAAGACCGGCCCTCCTCGGCCGGCGCTCCAAGGCCGGCCCTCCACGGCCGGCGCTCCAAGGCCGGCCCTCGGCCAAGGGGTTCCTCAAACACCTCTTGGCCGCCTATAAATATGAGGGTCTCTCCCTCGACCCAGGTAATCCGAATTTGAGTGCTGAAACGCTGTCGAACTCGTACCTCGCTCGTTTCTCTCAAGTCTCGACCTCTAAACACTAAACCCTCTACAAACCACCTCAATCCTACTAATGTTGAGCGTCGGAGAGGTAAACAGAGGCAACCCCTCTGTTTCCCCTTTGTAGTTCACACCTCTCTGTTCACGTTTCAGGTGCTTGGACGAGATAGAGATCATCTACAGCTAAGGGACGGCTTGGGATACCAAGCCCGACACGCTCGAGTCGAGACGAGACCACTTGGTCCGGCCTTGGGTCTAACCGTCTGCGACTCCTAAATCGTTGTCCGAAAAACTGCGACAACAAGAACTAAATATAAAACAAAAATGAATATGTTGCAGACAAAGATGAGAAATGCAACGAAAATGAATTAATGAGAGAAAATTGAATAATGAAAATTGAGAATAATATTCAATCAATCGACTAGAATGCAAAAAATTCAGTGTGCAAAGCGCCAAATATGAAATTAGAATTGGATCCCCTTTTCAACCTTACATCTATGTATATACTAAATAAATAATCAGCGAATTTAGTGATAACGGTCTATCTTGCATTAATAACTGATCATGCTACTTTCATCAACTGCCGTCCTTACTTCGAGCTTTTATTTAAGTCAAATACTTTTGCCCTATTATCGCGAATAAATCACACACACAGGTGACGTATCGTTCAAGTAATATAGATATGAAGTAACTAGTGTCGAACTCACAAGGACTAACGATTTTAAGAATTTACTAGAACTTGTAGCGAATTTATTCCAAGGAAAAGTGATGAGGTTTTGAAACGATGAAAAAAAACGCAAAGAATTAAAAACGTGTTTTCAATAAAGGGAAAGTAGGGGTCACGATTTCACCAAAACTAATTAGGTCGAGGGTTTCGGGTTCGAATAACAAAAATCTACTTCTATGGATTCTAATATCGCTCTATCAAAATTATTCACCAGCCTCTCTCAAGTATTCTAGCAAACCTATGCAATTGACGGATTGTTATCTTCTTGGCCTCTAATCCTCTTAAAACAGCTATATGTAATACGGCAAGACTTCAAACGATTACATAAATTGTCTAGATTTTCTAATAACTTAGGATCAACTGTGAAGACATGAACAAAAACACGATTATTCACTTTCTCTCGAGTAGCTAAACAATCCTATATAACAATTCTAATGGTGATGAATCACTAGCAAACGTCAAACACAATTCATATCAAGCAATCCATAATAATGACACAAACTAGCATCATTTTACCCATAGAACCCCTCAACTATCATCAATTCCAACTACATCGCAACTCCATAAGAAACCTAGCTTCTAAAAGAGTTCATGATTATCGCTAAACATAACTGAATGATTGAAAGCAATAAAATCAACAATGAAAGGGAAAACCAACTCATATTAAATAAATAACAATGTTCAGCAATATTCAAAATCAACAAAAGAAATAAAAGAAGAAAAGAAAGGAAGAACAAATTGATTTGAGTTCAAGAGACTCATCGGAGGCGTCAATTCCAACGAAGAACAATTGTTCTCTCTTCAAAAGCTCTCCAAAGTAGCCAAACAATAAAATAAAAACTAGAATAAAAGCTCAGGAGTGTTTTTTAGGTTACAAGAGTAGTATATATAGGCTTAGGGGTGATTTTCGGAGCAATATGGGCCTTTGGATGGGATCCAAAAGCTAACAAATCGTCAAAAACGGGTAGTTAACAATCCTGATCTTGAGGTCAGCGCATTGCAAAGTAAGGGAGCGCGCCGCGCTGGACATTGGTAGAGGCGCGTTGGATAACGTGTCTGGCCGCGCTTTGTGGCTGGTTTTCAACGCGGCACGTTGAAAATTGGCGCGCTACGCTGATGATGTTGACTAGCATTTGAATTTCACATAAATCTTTGTTTTAGCTCCGTTTTGACCCTCGTTTTCTTCTACATGACTCCCATGATATCCCGAATCTCAATTAAGCACCTAAAACCTGAAATTCACTCTGAAAAAAAAAAACCTCAAATACACTTAAGAACTCGCTAAATTCATGTTCGGAAATTATAGATTTGTACGTGTAGAATGCACTCATCACTTATCCTTTAAACTTACATGGGCTCTGCCTCACCCGTTACTAAGTAGCTAAGGACAAAGTCCTACACTAATATCCAGTCACCTATAAGCTTCCTTTTTTTCTACATCTTTAGCTAGACATGCAAGCTATTGAAATGGTGGAATTTGATTTTAATTTATTTGCCAAAATTTTATCTTTAAATTCTCAGTATCTCCCTTTATTCTAATCGTCCACTGTCTTTCCTTTTTCAATTCTACTCTCTTCTAGTTTCGGGGTGTCCTTAGGATAGTCGTACATATTTCAGTGTACGCTTTAGATACGAGCTACAAGGTTGCGATCTCTCATAATTTCGTCCCATCTTTTAAACTTATAACTTTTGAAAAAAAAATATCTCATTTGGCCCAAGAAAGTATTCCATTTGGACTTCGGCACGGGAAACTTCTCCTAAATACCTCTCGAGGCGATAAGACTCCCTTACCTATCTTTATCTTTTCACTTTGAGATTTAAATTACATTCAAGTACAATATGTGACATACATACTTCCATACATATACATATGGTCATACAATAATGCTAAAGAATTAACATCACATAGCTTAAAAAATAACTCACTATAACAAACAAACTACTATAAATAAGCATGCCATCAAGTGAAAAAGCACATACTCAAATATATATATATATATATATATATATATATATATATATATATATATATAATGCTGGAAACAAACCATATCATAGATTACACACTCATCAAATCTAAAAGAACTATATCATAGCATATCGATCAAAACATAATATTCCAAAACATAATATATCAATCAGCTATATACTAATAACACGATACCATCAAACAAACCAATTATGAATAAGAAACTTATCATATATTATTTAAAATTAACATGTGTTACAGTGAGATTGTTCTCCCCCCAACGTTGAAAATTTATAATTTTTTACCATTAGAAGAATCAGACACGCTTATCGGCTCGAAACCTAATCAGGATAAATTATTATTAAGCTTTTACTAATTACACTTGTTATTTATAAAACTTCAGAACATTCACTTAGTTTCTGAAAATTTTCATAAACGTGAGTTGTACATGGAATTACGAAAATAACCCTATCCGAGAAACATATGAAAACTTTAGAAAATTTTATGTAAAAAAAATTATGTATAAGTAAATAATAAATTGAGCTATATTTGCTGAAGTAACACGGTAAAAAATAAAAAGCTTTAACTATTTCATAAAATAAGTATACATAAAACGGTCAATTAAAACTTCTAAAAAATAATATTGAAAAATAGCCAGGATAGACTAACTTTTATTTTTAAAGCTCATTATTTTCTATTCTTATAGATTTCAAAAACATTTAAAGAAAATAGACTTCATTCACAAGCACAAATATAAATTACTCTATAAATAATTTATTTTAGAATCTAGCGCTTATAATTTGGAGAAACGTACATCACAAAATTTTTCCGCCATGACAAATTATTTAAGAAAAATAATATAATAAGAATTTAATTGAATATTAAAAACACTAAAACATAGGGAAAATGTTCTGCTTGTAGAAAAATTCGAATTTCTAGACAAAGATCAGATCTGCAAGGTCTTCTTGAAATAATAATTTTGCTCAAAATATTTATGAAATATAATAAAAAGTTGATAAAAATTCTGTAAAATTATCACGAATAATATATTGAATTAAAATTTGAGATCAAATAGAGATACGCAAATACTCAGAAAAAAAGTCAGAATTTCAAAACATCGACTTAGTTTGTAAAAATCATTAAGGTCTCGATAAGAATGATATAATTTTGAACAACAAACTAAAAGGAGGTGAAATGGTATTTTTAAATAGTTGAGTAACATAAGAGAGACTATTATGTCGTATTTATACGGAGAGGAAGCACTAATTTTCATAATAAAAATCAATATACAATTTATTTTATATTTTTATTTCTAATTATAAATTAAAATGAGATAAAATATATTACCGAAACTATAACAACTAGCAAAATAGATACCCAAAATTAAAATTATAACCAAATTATTCAAACAATTAAATAAATAGCCCAATGTATGCCCATACCTTTGTTTTAGCTACTTTCTTAATTTTTTAGATAGCTTGGCTAGAATTTTATCGTAGAGGGTTTAAATAGGTTATATGCCTATCTCTCCTTTATTCTATTTGAATTAGGATTTAAAAAATTAGAATCCTATTAGAATTTTGAACTATTAAAAAATAGCATAATCAGACATAAATATAAAAATTTAGAAGATATAATTTGGAGATTTACTAAATATCCAATTTTTAAAAAATTTATGTAAATAGCTATTACGGTGGTATGGTATTGTTTGGACATTTGGAGTCTGATGATTTATTTACAATTTGGCTATTTAGTTCAAATTTACTAAACGTTGACTGCATGAAAAAATTGAGTTTTTATTTGGCTATATATCTAAAGATATTATTAATTTATAAATTAAGTTTTTGACATAAATCTAAATAAATCATAGCTTATCAATGTCATGAATTTACCATTCCTAGTAAATTATCAAAAGCTAATTCGTTTTACTAAAATTTTGTACATAAAGTCTTAAGGAGCAAAAAAACAAACATATTTTATGCATAAACATGAATAATAAAATAAGAAATTTCACTATAATTATGAAATTTTCAAAATATCTTAATGACTATTTTTGGATTTTTACAACCCTTATACTCTTCCCATCTCAAAAGTCAAGAGAGATCCAAATAGTCCATGAACCTTAATCTTGGACAGATCTCGCACTTTCTTAATTGTTGTCACTTTCATATCAAATCTTCTAGGAAGAGACTTCAAGATTTTTCTGAAACCTTCTCTTTAAACATCTTTTCACCCAAAGCAAAAGATTCATTGGCAATGTCTAGAAGACGTTAGATTTATACTCTTCATTAAGCATCTTCAAAGTCTTGAACTTGACATGCGCAGTTTAGACATTCTTTTGTGGGCAACAACAAAGATATCCCATGCCTCAATAACGCTAGAGTAGATACTGATAAGCATGATAACATTATTGTCAACACCATTGTAAATATTATTAGAGCACGAGAGTTACCGAGAGCAACCTCATCTTATGCATCATCCCAATCTTTCTCAGGATTTACATAAATAACAAATCCTTCTTCATAAAAAACAGTGTGAGGAGACCAGCCATTAAGAATAGCTTTCCAACTCGTCATGTAAACAGACTTGAGAAATGCACACCTACGAGCTTTGTAGCAAGCATAGTTTGTCCCATCGAGTACTTGTGGATGATTAACAGATTCGCCTTCCTTGGGAGTGTCCTTCATAAACAAAAACGATTAAGCACACAAGGAACCCTGTAGATCTGGGTGTCCACTCTGATACCAATTGAAATTCTGTTTGGACAGAGACAAGATTGCACACATAATTTTTTTGCAATGAGTGAGACAATCTGTTTTGAAGCAATGGACAATATAAAGGAGAGTGTAAGGATATTAACACAAATAATTACTAACCCAGCTCGGTCCAACGTCATTTACTCTAGGGGTAGTTTGCCCAATGAAAAGAAAATTCAGTATATGAAAAATAATCGATAGTACACAACTGTCTTATATGAATTATCCCCACTTCAAGACCATTTTCCTATTACTATACCCCGTGAATTTCAACGCAGGCTCTACCTGAATTTGAGCTCCTGTCATTTCCACTTAAACACTCCCCAAGTGTTTGTTTCTTTCCATTACAATCAACGTGAATAAAAATCACGAAATACAAAACCCAAAACCTCTATCACTCACAGATCTGAATAACACAATAGAGTTTCCAAGCACACACACTGTTTCTCAAGCCGCCAATCTTTTACTAAGAACCCGGGATGTATGAATGTATGCATGAAGATACAACCAAGCGCAGATTGTTTCTTTTATAGTGGTCAATACCTTTAGAAGTCGAATTAGGCTTTCAGATATACTCATTAACGCGTAGAGAATAAACATAGAAGGTCTTACACTGACAATCTTGGTAAAATTGGAAACTTTCCAAAAATACCGATTACGCGAGATCCTTTAGATAGCGGATAAGATGTCTTAACATAATACGGAGCATGTTACAAAATATCTTGCCAAAACATATTTGACGATAAAAATAAGCTGACAATACATGTAATGACAACAATAATGATTAGCGATGACCCTAGCCTCCATGGCCCCCGCCACATCCAGGGTATTGTTGTGGTATGTGTCAAGGTGGAGAAGTCCTTTCAATTAGGGGTGTGGGTCGGGATCACGAAGGCAAATTCCTAGCGACTATGATTGATCTTTTCAGACGATGATTTTCACCACAAGAAATATGACATTTAACTACGAAACTATCAACGACGATTAAGTCGTTGCTAATATGTCGTCGCTAATCATACTTTTAGCGACGATAAAATCGTCGCTAACATACTATGAAAATTTGGTGGTAAAAATTCCAAAGTTTGGTGGCAAAGACATTTAGCGACGGTTGTTTCGTCGCTTATTATTTTTTATCGTCGCTAAGTTCGCGGGAAACTATTTAGTGACGATAATATCGTCGCTGATTGGTTTCATAATCATCAGCGACGGTAATATCGTCTCTAATGGTTTTCGAATTTTGACGAATTTTGAGAGGGAAAAATCCCTCCAATAATATTAAATCGAAAAGAATTAGCGACGATATTGTCGTCGCTAAATGATTATGAAACCAATTAGCGACGATATGTTCGTCACTAATTATTTTCGAATTTTGACGATAGTTAAAGAGGGAATAAACCCTCCAATTGTATTAAATAAAAAAGAATTAGCGACGATATTGTCGTCGCTAAATAATTATGAAACCAATTAGCGACGAGAATATCGTCGCTAAATGTTTGGTAAAAGGTGAGTTCATTTAGCGACGATATTTAAACATTTAGCGACGATTCTGTCGTCGCTAAATGTCTTTAAACCCAGATCGCAGATTCCCCATTTCATTTCACGAGCTGCGCCCTAATCATCTCTGATTCTCTCCCTCCCTCCCTCTCTGTCGCCGTCCTCCACCGTGTGTCGCCGTCCTCCTCCCTCTCCGGTTAGTCTCTCACCTCACTTCTATCTCTCTCTCCTTCGATCCACAGATTCCCCGCGCCGATCGACGCCGTTCCGCCGCCGACGCCGTTCCCCGCCGACACCGTCCCGCCGTTCCCCGCCCGCCGACGCCCTTCCCCGCCCGCCTGTACACAGACGGTATATATATATATATTATTAGGTATAAATATTTAAATATTTAAATTAGTTATATATATTTATATTAGGTATAAATATTTAAATTAGGTATAAGTATTTATGTAAATTAGAGATATAATTATTTATATATATATATATATATAATTTAGGATTAGAAATATAAATATTAGAGATATAAATATTTACATGTATAAATATAAGTATATGTAAATATATGTAACTTAGGATTAGAGATTAATTATGAAATATAATTTTGTTAAGATTCGTAATTAAAATTGATTAGGTAAAATTATGTAAAAATGAATAAAAATTGAAATTGTAATTAATTTTGTTAAAGTTGGTTATGGATTATGTATTTTAGTAAACGAACCACTGAGGTTCGATTTATTGTTAGTTTTAGGATGTTTCTATGTAGGTTTTAAAGTTATAGGCTTGATGCCGGGTTGTTAAGTTTATAGGGGAGGTTCTACCGAAATTTCGGTAGGATCATGAAATTATAAAATAAAATCTGAAAACTACTAAATTTTTAAATGTTGAATCTTTAGGTAAAATGAGTTATCCAAATAGGAATTGGATAATCGAGGACCAACGTCTAAGCATTGAGTTTGCGGCTGGCATGAAAGAGTTCATGGCAATGGCCCGACAACACGTAAACATCGAAGGACGAGTTAAGTGTCCATGCAAGAGGTGTAACAACGTGTTGATGCAAAAAATTCCTGATATAGAGAATCATCTCTTTATCAGAGGATTTAAAAGGAATTACACGAGGTGGATCTTTCACGGGGAGGAAGAAGATGACGTAATGCAGTATCAGACGGATCACAGAAGATGAGGTAGGATGTTTGATGTTGTACACGATATCTTAGATCGCAACGACGTAGACGGTGACGATGACAGTATTAACCCGAATGCAGAATACCAGAGTGGACAGTTGATGACCTTTTCAGCGACCAGAACACAGAATTATGGCCGGGTTGTACGGAGTATTCGTCACTCTCCTTTGTTGTCACGTTGATGCATTTGAAAGTGATGAACAAGTGGACAAATAAGTCGTTTGATCAGCTTCTACAAGTACTGAAAAAGTCTCATCCGATCGGCAACACGATTCCAGAGTCACACTATGAAGCAAAGGCAAAATTGCGTCGATTTGGTATGGGTTACGAGTCGATTCACGTCTGCAAACACGATTGCGCATTGTTTGGGAAGGACAACGCCAATCTAGACGAGTGTCCAGTTTGTAATGAGAGCCGGTGGTTGAAGAAAGTGTTGTCAATGGTGCCCACAAGAAGAGTTGTAGTCTTTATATTGTGCATTTGATGTAATAAAGTCTCATGAAGAATCTTGCTTGTAATTTCTTATTCATTAATAAAAAGTTGAAACGTTCATTCATTCCTCCTTGTCTGTTTGAAGTTTTATGATAAAACACTAGTCTTTAGTCCATAAACAAACTAAACAACTTACGAAGAGACAAATGTAGATTTGCATGAACAAACTCTTCGTAGTTTGCTTAAAACGATATATTTGCAATCTAAGGGTCAAAGGACTATTGACCTCAGTATGATTGTTAGAGGAATCTATGATGTCTGGTTATGAGGCATTGAGAGTTGGAGACTCTATAGTTCTTCTAGGTATCTTCCGAAGGTACTGAATTGACCAGTGCACTTCTAGAGACAAGATAAGAACAAACCATTTAACCTCTTATGTCTCGAAGTCACTACGTATGAATTGCATCGTGCTTACCTTAATCCTGAAATGAGACATGTCATTTCACACCTTACGTATTCTCATTTGAGAAAGTCAGAGTTTGGACTCACTATGTGATTCCGAACAAGGCCTATTGGTAAAATACTAAGTTGTGAGAATGTCATGAGTAACTTTGTGAAGTTCTCATAGATATGGAATTCATGTACAAGATTGCTGAAATGCAATGTATATCACATCATGCTTTGTTACTTGGAATGTGAATAAATGAACTGGCCAGTGTCCAAATTGAGTCTTGACTCCTTTGGATGAAACAATGTGACTTGTTAGCTCCTCGTCAATACATTGTTTCTAACTTATTCACAAGCTACAAAGGAGTTGAGGAAATAACAGCTAGAAGGGTAAAATGGTAATTTTGTAAATCCCGACTAGCTGATGATATTCATGAAGGGTAAACATAGATAATATTCAGTGGATCCGCTCATCATAATTTGGTTGAATTATTGAGTAGAAAATAAATTCATTTGAACCGAGAGATTTTCAGTGTCAACTCTTTAGTGGAGTCAGTTGACATTAAGCTAAACTTGGAAAAGGTTTGTGAACTTTTGAGACCAAGTGTTTAGCTCAAGTTTTGTTCATTTGGATCCATGAGGTCACTGTCACGAATCACATCGAGTAGGAATAGTTAAACTAGAAGCTAAGTAAAAAAAAAACGAGACAAGTTTTACGAAAATTGTCAAAAGGGTATTTTTGTCATTTTGGACATATGATGAAATGAATGTCAATAAATTTTTTGACAAGGTCATTTGATGACTTAATGTCACTCGGCCAAATTATATTAATTGGGCCTTGTGATAGTTTCATTTCATAAGAATTTTATTGAAAATTCTGAATGGGCTTTTCTCATGTTGTCATTAACAAATGAAGAAGCTTCTAGAAGCTCCTTCTAGAATGAAATAGGCGCCCAACATACCCAAAGAAAGAGAGAATATTTTGTGCATGAATGTATGAAGATACTTGCCAAAAGAAAAAGAGGAAACAAATTTCCTCAAAGAGGCAAGAGGAAATTCGGCCACATGGGTCAAGGGAGAAGCAAATAAAAGAGGAAACAAATCCAAAGACTTGCTTGGCAAATCTTGGCCGTGTGACTCTATGAAGGAAAAGGGAAATTGGCTCATGAATATGTGATATTCTATAGAAGAGGAAACTACCTTATTGAAGGTGAGACCTTTCCTATAAATAGGAGCCTCATTCCATACATTTGATTCATCCAAAGTTTTAGAGATTGAGAGCTTCTCTCTCTAAACTTGGCCGCCCCTCCCCTCTCTCTCTCTATTCAATTTCGTTTTATTGTTTTGGCACCTAGGTCCTCATTTGACCTACAGTTTAGCTCTTCGACTTCAAGACTCGTTCTTAAGTCGTAGTGTTTAAAAGTGCCCACACACTAATTCCTTTTATCTTGAGTGATTTAGTGATAGAAACTTTCGTGGTTGCTCGAGTTAACGAGGAAAGGAAGAGAGACGTGCTGCGAGGGAGACGAACGTTGCAACCTTTCCCAAAAGCTTCTCAACGTTCAAGCTTCTAAAAAGGTTAGTAATCTTTTATGCTCATATTAGCTTTTATTTACATGTGCTTGCTCTTTGTCTAGGTTAGTAAAAACTGTTTTACTTGAAAGAGAAAATTTTTAAAATTTCGCCGCTTAACGAAGCGTTAAACTTTTTCTTAAACCCTAGATCGATTCCAACAAATGGTATCAGAGCTATGGTCAAAGATATGCATGTACATGTATTTAAAATTATGAGCTTGAAAATCGTTTTCGAAAGTTTTCTAATTTTGTGACAAGTTAGAATTGTTTTCTTAGATTTTTTTTTTAATTTATTGCTCTTGCCTTTAAATTAAAAATCATGTTGTTTTTCTATGAGTTTGGGATGTTATTAAAACACATTAGAATCAGTTCTAAAAGTTTTTAATTTTTTATATTGAAAATCGTGTTTTAAAAGTTTGAGAAAATTTCGAGTAAATTTTGTGACTAGTTTTCTTGTCTTTCTAGTTTCTTATTTTTACTTGAATCGTTTTATGCTTGTTGTTTTTTCTTTTATATCATGTTATTACCTTGCTAATAAAACACAAATAAAAGCATTAACAACTTCATAAAACGTTCCGTTACACTCGATTCTTTTCGCACCTAAAAAGACCGAACTTTAATTATTTCTTTTTCTTCGAGATGGAGTAAAACCCGTAGTAAAAGTGGCATAACTCTCTACTCAGAAATCTAAATTTAATGATTCTTAAATCAAATTAAAGGTCTGTCTGTCCTCGTTTTAATGCCACCGGTTTTGGGTCAAAAGGACATCAGATCCGCCAGTTATGACGATTTTACTCCGAGGTGCGCGGCTGTTCCGAAAGTCCAGCTTTTAGAATTCCGGATTTTCAGACCCACTACCATGAGTTATAGAACTCTAATGAGAAAAATTTCTTGAGCAAAAATGTTTTTCATAAGATTATAAACATGATGTGAAAGATTAAAATGTTTTGATTTTTGAAAGTTTAATTGAAATTGAATTTTTACAAAACTAGTTTGAATTTTGAAAAACCGTTTTCACTTTCAAACTTGAAAATATTTTGTCATCCAAATTAAATAAGTTTTCAAAATGTTTTCAAAACTATATCTATATCACATATGTTCAAAATCTATATGCTCTTGAAAATTTGAGTGGGTGGTCTCTTCGTAGACAAACCGAAAATAAAAAGATGTGTAATCTCAAACTTTCAAGTGTTCGAGTGAGTTGAAGTTCAAACTTCCCTCATGCACTTTCCCGAATAGAAAATAGGAAAAGATCCGAGTATGTACCTTGTGCCTTTATGCACTAACACTGCTCTGAACATGAAAATCTAGGATTCTTTTCTAGTTGTCCGCTCTATCGCGCTATAACTAGGAAAACCGTTTTCGAACTTATAAGAGTCGATGTACCAACTCCAAAAACTGAGTGGGAGGGTTATACTTGTTGTTTGTAACCCACGATCCCCAACACTAATGAAAAGTGCAATTGTCGCCAGACTAAGAGTCACCCTCGTGGCCCTCTCTTAAATGAGAGTACTCAAGGGCGCTTTGCACTGATCATTGCTCAATGAGCTAAGTCCAAGAGTGAGACAATGAGACAAGACCTCCCCTCGGCGGATTTTTTTTCAAAGTCAATCTTTTGGACTAAGTGGTTGGTTACACACTTAGACTCAATCCCTAGTAATCCTTCCTCGAGGCCCTGCGAAAGGATGTGAGTGATCAAACCAATTTAAAAGGTGGCTGGTCAAAATTGGTATATTGACACCTTGGCTAAGCATTAATGATGTGTCATTTACTTATAAATGGAGATTTTTTGCGGCCTTCCCTCGAAGGAGTAAATTATTGTTTGGTTTATAACACCTTTGGATTTTATCAAGTCTTAAACAAACTTAAATCCTAAACCAAAAGACAAATCATAAACTTGTTTCAACTTTTATAGGCAAAATGTCTCCCAACTCTCTCTCTTTCATCCTTTCCTCGAACAAAATCGAAACCAAAAACTACGTTAATTGGAAACGTAACCTCGACATAATACCTACCTTTAACAAGCACAAATGGGTACTCACCACCCCGTGTCGCAAAATGTCTCCCAACTCTCTCTCTTTCATCCTTTCCTCGAACAAAATCGAAACCAAAAACTACGTTAATTGGAAACGTAACCTCGACATAATACCTACCTTTAACAAGCACAAATGGGTACTCACCACCCCGTGTCCTCCTCTGACGAATGATGATTCAACTCAAGAGGACAAAGACGCCTTGGCAGCCTGGCTCTGCTCCGATGAGATTGTGAGGTGCTATATCTTAGCATCAATGAACAATGTGTTGCAACAACAACATCGTGACATCGAGAATGCCGCCGACATGCTCAAAAATCTCCTTGAGATGTTTGGAGGGCAAAGGCTTTAAGCAAGGCAACAAGCAATCCGACAGTTTATGAACTGTCATATGCAGGCTAGGACTCCTGTTGGAGACTTTATGATACTGATCATTAGTTTTCTGAATAAAATGGAAATCCTAGGATCTGAGATTGATGGGAAGAATGTCATAGATATGATCTTAGAAACTCTCCCCGCATCTCTTGATACCTCCAAGATGAACTACTCCATAAACAAGCTAGAGTACACTGTTACCAAGCTCATGAAGGAACTTCACACTGCTGTAGGTCTCACTAAGAGAAAGAGGAATCAAGGAGAGGCACATGCTACTGAGCAAAAAGCCTTCGCCTCTGGAACTAAGAAGAGACCTCACAGGGCCGATAAAAAGAACTGTCCTGCCTATCTCAAAGCAAAGGAACATAGTATTATACTAGTTACCGAAGCATGCTTAGTAGCTGGTAATGTATCAATGTGGATTCTTGACTCCGCTGCTACTAACCATATTTGTTGTTCCTTGAATGGTTTAAAGAAAACCAAAAGCTTAGAGGAAGGCGAGTTCTGTTTCAAATGGGGTGATGGGAGCCTGGTGTCTGCGAAGGCTGTGGGATCCGTGACGCTGTCTTTTGAAGACCGCACTTTAAACTTGAATAATGTTTATTTTGTTCCTACCTTTGGGAAGAACTTAATATCCGTTGCTCATCTTCTTGAGCAAGATTATTGTTTAAAGTTCATTAAGAATGGAATTCGTATTTCGTTTCCTGATAATTCTTTTGCCACTGATGCATGTATGAAGAGTGCTCTTTTCTACATCTATCCCACTCAACCTTCTCTTTTAGACACCGAAATAAATAACGATCTAGTTAGGGAGCCATAGAGGATCAAACTTTCTGAATCCTTCGATCTAACAAAATCAACACACCTATGGCACTTAAGACTTCGTCACATCAGTCTAGATAGGATTAAGAGACTTGTCAGGGACGGTCCACTCCAAGCCTCTGCAATAGGTTCACTACCTACTTGTGAATCATGCATAGAAGGAAAAATGACCAAGCAACCTTTCTCCGATAAGGGTCGAAGAGACACTGAGTTGCTGGAAATAATACATTCCGATGTATGTGGTCCACTCGGCCAACAGGCACGTGGGGGAAATGAATACTTCGTTACCTTCACCGATGATTACTCGCGATATGGTTTTGTCTATTTGCTCAAACACAAATCCGAGACCTTTAACGTATTTAAGGTCTTTAGGGCTTTAGTGGAAAAGAAAACTGGCAAAGTGATCAAAACACTTCAATCTGATCGAGGTGGTGAGTATATGTCTGGAGAGTTCGATGACTTTCTAAAAGAAGAAGGAATCGGTTCTCAGCTTACGGCACCTGGCACACCTCAACAAAACGGAGTGATACGATGCTCGTTGCGTTTATACTTTTTCCATTCGTCTTTGCTTAAACCATGAAAGTCTTCATTGAAGTCTTGAACTCTTGTATTTGGAATTGGCTCGTTGACATGTCTTGGTTTAGACCCTGCCCTTATCATATCACAGAGTGTCAGAGAGAAGAAACCGAACTCTTATGGAGATGGTTAGATCAATGATGAGTTACTCATCACTCTCTCTTTCCTTTTGGGGATATGCCCTCGAAAAAGCCGCTTATATTCTGAACCAAGTTCCGTCCAAAACGGTTCCTGGTACTCCTTGTGAACGATGGACTGGCCGTAAGTAAATCTGGGTCACATCCGAATTTGGGGTTGCCCTGCACACGTGCTAAGGCAAAAGACTAGCAAGTTGGCTAGTAGGTCAGAATTGTGCTTGTTTGTGGGATATCCAAAGGAAACCAAGGGTTTCATCTTCTATAGTCCCGAGGACGATAAGACTTTCGTTAGCACGAATGCTCGTTTCCTTGAGGAGGACTTTATTAAAGACGTGAAACCTAGAAGCAAAATTGTGCTTGAAGAAAAGTTGGTGGGAAGCTTCTACCTCATCTGTAAGAACTGTTCTTACCCCAACTGAAACACAACCTAACTCATCAGAATCTCGTCAAGTAGTACTTCGACGTAGTGGGAGGGCTACTCAAAAGCCTGACAGGTACATGTCC